>NW_004443972.1:18889651-18922793 GCF_000243295.1 Trichechus manatus latirostris
ATGTGTACTACTGTTTCATGAGAAACTATTTGTTCTGTAAGCCTTCACCTGAAGTACAATAAAATAAAAAATAAAAATAAAAAAATTGGATGAATGGACATGGGGAACCCCAGATCGAAAGTGGAGAGTGGTGACACATTGTGGGGATTGCAACCAATGTCATAAGACAATTTGTGTATAAATTTTGGAATGAGAAACTAATTTGTGCTGTAAACTTTCACCTAAAACACAATAAAATTTCAGAAAAATGAGATGGGTATGCAATCACTTAAAAAATAAAAATAAACACATAGTGTTAATGTAATACTTCTTTGCCAATAGCAACACCTCTTACTTGCTGTCCTAATAGATCTTGAGGTATTTTCACTCTAACGATTTTTCTTTCAGTTTAGTCAGGAGTCATTTTCCTTAAATGAGAGTGGCCTTAGTGCTTTCCAATCTAACCCCAAATCAGAGAAGGGGTTAAGTCTAGAGCCACCATCAGACTCAGTTGCAAAGGCTCCTGTGTAAGTTCACTTCAGTTCTAAGTACCGTCATTTTCTTAGTGTTCCCTTTTGAAAAAAAAGGCTGGGGACTGCAGTATGAAAAGGCTGCATCTGTTCAATACTGCCTGCACCTCTCCTCTTGTTAGGTTCACGTGACAGGCTTGGTTGAATATTTATCTGTGACTAATACAGACGTCTTTCCTAGACACCAATTGACTCATTGCATTTTGCAAAGGCAGTGATATTGACATATCAGTTACCACCTCTGGGACTGCTTTTCAGGCTAGAAATAAAAGTGTCTGCTGCTCTGTTCATGTTAGACGCACCTGTGTGGAAAAAGCTATCAAATAAGCAAAGGCCTTCACCTGCTAGTTTTTACAGTCCCGTGTAACATTCCAATCTTATTCCCCACTATTCCACTGGATCAAGTGAAATAAAACTACTCTCTCACCCACACATACTGCGTGCTTCGATGCTTCACATCCTTCCTCAGGGTTTCCTTCATCTGGATGCCCTTCTGCATATGTTCATAGGTTACTGATCTTTCGAGGCCCAACTCAAATGTCACTCTGTCTATGATGCCTTCCTTGTGCTCTAATCCACAGCAGCACATACTATTTTATTTTTCTGTACATATATATATATATATATGTATATATTTATCTTTTTCTTTGACCTTGTTTGCAATCCCTACAACGTGACAGCACACTCCGCCTTTCCACCCCGGGTTCCCTGTGTCCATTTGACCAGTTCCTGTCCCTTCCTGGCTTCTCATCCTGCTTTTGGACAGGAGCTGCCCATTTGGTCTCATGTATCTGATTGAACTAAGAAGCACGTTTCCTCACATGTATTATTTTTTGTTTTATAGTCCTGTCAAATATTTGAAGAGTCGGCTTCAGGAATGGTTTCAGTTCTGGGTTAACAGTGTCCAGGGACCATAGTTTCGAGGTTTCCTCCAGTCTCTGTCAGATCATTAAGTCTGATGTTTTTACGTGAATGTGAATTCTCTTCTACATTTTTCGCCTTCTCTGTTTGGGACTCTCTGTTGTGTTCCCTGTCAGGGCAGTCATTGGCAGTAGCCGGGCACCATCTAGTTCTTCTGGTCTCAGGCTGGTAGAGTCTCTGGTTCATTTGGTCCTTTAGTCTTTTGGGCTAGTATTTTCCTTGTGTCTTTGGTTTTCTTTATTCTCCTTTGCTCCAAGTGGGATGGGAGCAATAGATGTAGGTTAGATGAATTCGTAAGCTTTTAAGATCCCAGACACTACTCACTAAAGTGGGTTGTAGAACATTTTCTTTATAAACTGTGTTATGCCAATTGACCTAGATGTCCCCTGAAACTACGGTCACCAGGTGATACATATGTATTTTTTTACTCTTCTCATGTCTCCCTTGAATTATAGTCATTTTGCCCAAATATACCTAGTTTTTAAAGCTATAAGTCATCATTAAATTCTCACCCTTATTTAACTTTCTCTGGGTGTAGGGCATAGCACTAACAACTTTATATGTATTCTCTCACTTTATGCTTACAGCAGCTCGGTAAGTATTTTCATTATTTCCACTTTTTAAAAAAAAAGGAAATTGAGACACAGAACATTCAAGTATCTTTCCCAGAAATACCAGTCAGCCAATGGTACAGCAAGAATCTAGATCACAATTCTGAACTATTACACCATATCTTTCCACCTTGCACAGAGTAGGAATTAAATAAATGGCTCCTAGATTATTTAATTAATTCCATAGAAGATAAAGATTACTTTATGAAAAGCATTTTTGTTTGTTCAGGTACTTTTTCAGAACTGTGTCATGTAATTAGCAACAATTGTGAGGATGGCGCAGGACCTGGCAGTGTTTTGTTCTGTTGTACATAGGGTCTCTATGAGTCGGAACTGATTCAGCGGCACCTAACAACAACAACAACAACAAAAATTAGCAGAAAATTTTACCCTGAAGCTAATATAAAGCTAATATAAAGGGCCAACTGCTTCAGAATCACAAGGGCACTGGTTAAAGTGGTGTTTGCTGGGCTGCTCTCTATCCCCAACAGAATCAGTTGCCATGATGCCTCAGATGAATCTTACATATTGGAAATTTTGTGAAGCTCTGGTTAAAGAAAAAAGAAGGGTCTTTCCTTGTCTCTATAATCTGATGGATCTTGTGAATGAGTTAACCTCTTCTTGGTTAATTGGTTAACATAAAGACCAACATTTATTCTTTCAGGCTTCCTAGTTGCCAGCTAAGAACTTGCTGCTCTGATACATGAGGTTGCACCTCACAGCCCATGCCATTCACTTATGCAGGGATTGCAACATAAAGTATCATCACAAGCAGTCTGGCCCAGATTCTGTGCTCTGACCTGTAAAGCGGTAGGTCTAACTAAGGCAGAAACTTCTCAGAGGCCACCAAAGCTGCCATGCTCATTGTTGCCCCTATAACCTTAGGAGAGAGAACAGATTTTAAGGAAGCAACAGAGATTTCAAATATTCAACTCCTGGCCAGTTCTTAATAGTAGCTAGAGAAGATAGTTCACATGTTTTTTCCAATGACTTTTTTTGTTAACCTACAATTATTTAATCAAAAAAAAGAAAAAAAATTTTTTTCCATTTAACTTTCATTCATTCAACAAAGATTTATCAAGTACCAGTACGTGTAAGACACGAGAGGACCAAATTCACCCAGAGGCACCTGGGAAGAAAGGCATAGTGATTTACTTCTGAATGGTCACAGCAACTGAAAACCCTATGGTGCACAGTTCTGCTCTGCAACATATGAGGTCTCCGTGAATCGGAATTGGCTCAATGACGGTTTGTTTTTTGTTTTGGTGATATGGATGAGGATTTAAAGGTGAATAAAACAGGATCTCTGCCTGAAGGAGATGTGGTGGCCAACGACAGGGACAGTTATATTACACGCTATTAGGAGCCCCCCCATCGCCACCTGTCTGTCAGTTTGTTGTACTGTGGGGGTTTGCATGTTGCTGTGATGCTGGAAGTATGCCATTGGTATTCAAACACCAGTAGGGTCACCCATGGCAGACAAGTTTCAGCTGATCTTCTAGACTAAGAAAGACTAGGAAGAAGGGCCTGGTGGTCTACTTCTGAAAAAAATAGAGAAAACTTTATGAATAGCAGAGGAACACTGTCTGGTATAATGCTGAAAGATGAGCCTGTCACGTTGGAAGACACTCAAAATACGACTGGGGAAGAGCTGCCTCCTCAAAGTAGAGTCCACCCTAATGACGTGAGTGGAGTCAGCTTTCTGGACCTTCATTTGCTGATGTGGCACAAGTCAAAATGAGAAGAAACAGATGTAAACATCCATTAATAATCAGAATGTGGAATGTACGAAGTATGAATCTAGGAAAATTGGAAATCGTCAAAAATGAAACGGAATGCATAAACATCATTATCCTATACATTAGTAAGCTGAAATGGACTGGTATTAGCCATTTTGAATTGGACAATCATATGGTCTGCTATGCTGGGAACGACCACTTGAAGAGGCATGGCATTGCATTCATCATCAAAAGGAACATTTCAAGATCTGTCCTTAAGTAAAATGCTATCAGTGATAGGATAATGTCTATATGCCTACAAGGAAGACCCCCCCCATGCATCTGTCAGTGTGTCATACTGTGGGGGCTTACATGTTGCTGTGATACTGGAAGCTATCCCACTGGTATTCAAATACCAGCAGGGTCAGCCATGGCGGACAGGTTTCAGCTGAGCTTCCAGACTAAGACAGACTAGGAAGAAGGACCCAGCGGTCTACTTCTGAAAAGAATTAGCCAGTGAAAACCTTATAAATAGCAGCAGAACATTGTCTGTTATAGTACCAGAAGATGAGACCCTCAGGTTGGAAAGTGCTCAAAATACGACTGGGGAAGAGCTGCTTCCTCAAAGTATACTCGACCTTACAGACATGGATAGAGTTAAGTTTTCGGGGCCTTCATTTGCTGTTGTGGCACGACTCAAAATGAGAAGAAACAGCTGCAAACATCCATTAATAGTCAGAACCTGGAATGTACGAAGCATGAATCTAGGAAAATTGGAAATACTAAAAAATGAAATAGAATGCATAAAGATTGACATTTTAGGCATTAGTGAGCTGAAATGGACTGATATTGGTCTTTTTGAATCAGACAAAATGACTACCATGCCAGGAATGACAACTTGAAGAGGAATGGCATTGCATTCATTGTCAAAAAGAACATTTGAAGATCTGTCTTGAAGTATAACGCTGTCAGTGATAGGATAATATCCATTCGCCTATAAGGAAGACTAGTCAATACAACCATTATTCAAATTTACACACCAACCACTAAGGTTAAAGATGAAGAAATTGAAGATTTTTACCAACTTCTGCACTCTGAAATTGATCAAACATGCAACCAGGATGCATTGATAATTACTGGTGATTGGAATGTGAAAGTTGGAAGCAAAGAAGAAGGATCGGCAATTGGAAAATACGGCCTTGGGGATAGAAACGATGCCGGAGAAGGCATGATAGAATTTTTCAAGACTAACGACTTCTTCATTGCAAATACCTTTCTTCAACAACATAAACGGCGACTATACATGTGGACCTTGCCAGATGGAATACATAGGAATCAAATTGAGTACATCTGTGGAAAAGATGATGGAAAAGCTCAATATTATCAGTCAGAAAAAGGCCAGGGGCTGACTGCAGAACAGACCATCAATTGCTCATATGCAAGTTCAAGTCGAAGTTGAAGAAAATTAGAACAAGTCCATGAGAGCCAAAGTGCAACCTTGAGTATATCTCACCTGAATTTAGAGACCATCTCAAGAACAGATTTGACGGGTTGAACACTAATGACCAAAGACCATATGAGTTGTGAAATGACATCAAGGACATCGTACATGAAGAAAATAAGAAGTCATTAAAAAGACAGGAAAGAAAGAAAAGACCGAAGTGGATGTCAGAAGAGACTCTCAAACTGGCTCTTGAACGTTCAGTAGTTAAAGCAACGGAAAAAATGAAGTAAAAGGGCTGAACAGAAGATTTCAAAAACAGAAGATTTCAAAGGGTGGCTCGAGAAGACAAAGTAAAGTATTATAATGACATTGCAAAGACCTGGAGTTAAAAAATCAAAAGGGAAGAACATGCTCTGCATTTCTCAAGCCAAAAGAACTGAAGAAAAATTTCAAGCCTCGATTTGCAATATTGAAGAATTCTACAGGAAATTATTAAACGATGCAGAAAGCATCAAAAGAAGATGCAAGGAATACATAGAGTCATTATACCAAAAAGAATTGGTCGATGTTCAACCATTTCAGGAGGTAGAATATGATCAGGAACCAATGGTACTAAAGGAAGAGGTCCAAGCTGCACTGAAGGCATTGGCCAAAGTCAAGTCTCCAGGAATAGACGGAATTCTAATTGAGATGTTTGAACAAATGGACACAGCACTGAAAGTACTTACTCATCTATGCCAAGAAATATAAAAGACAGCTACTTGGCCAACCAACTGGAAGAGATCCATGTTTATACCTATTCCAAAGAAAGGTGATCCGACAGAATGCAGACAGTATCTAACATTAATATCACACACAAGTAAAGAAGAGGACGTGGAACCAGCGATATCATTTCTGCTGTCAGATGGATACTGGCTGAAAGCAGAGAATACCAGTAAGATGTTTACCGGTGTTTTATTGACTATGTAAAGGCATTCGACTGTGTGGATCATAACAAATTATGGATAAGATTGCAAAGAAAGGGAATTCCAGAACACTTCATTGTGCTCATGAGGAACTTGCATATAAATCAAGAGGCAGTCGTTTGAACAGAACAAGGGGATACTGTATGGTTTAAAGCCAAGAAAGGCATGCATCTGGGTTGTATCCTTTCAGTATACTTATTCAATCTGTATACTGAGCAAATAATCTGAGAAACTGGACTATATGAAGGAGAATGGAGCATCAGGATTGGAAAAAGACTCATTAATAAACTGTTATGCATATGACACAACCTTGCTTTCTGAAAGTGAAGAGGATTTGAAGACTTACTGATGAGGATCAAAGACTGCAGCCTTCAGTATGGATTACACCTCAACAAAAATAAAACAAAAATCCTCATAACTGGACCAATAAGCAACATCATGATAAACAGAGAAAAGATTGACGTCAAGGATTTCATTTTACTTGGTTCCATAATCAACATCCATGGACGCAGCAGTCAAGAAATCAAAAAAAGGCATTGCATTGGACAAATCTGCTACAAAAGACTTCTTCAAAGTGTTAAGAAGCAAAGACGTCACCTTGAAGACTAAGGTGTGCCAGACCCAAACCATGGTGATTTCAATCACCTCATATGCATGCAAAATCTGAACAATGAATAAGGAAGACTGAAGAATTGACACCTTTGAATTATGGTGTTGGCAAAAAATATTGAATATACCGTGGACTCCCAAAAGAATGACCGAATCTTTCTTGGAAGAAGTACAGCCAGAATGCTCCTTAGGAGTAAGGATGGCAAGACTTTGTCTCACATATTTTGAACATGTTATCAAAAGGGATCCGTCCCTGGAGAAGGACATCATGCTTGGTAAAGTAGAGCATCAGTCAAAAAGAGGAAGGCCCTCATGACACAGTGACTGCAACAATGGGCTCAAGCATAACAACGATTGTGAGGATGGTGCAGGACTGGGCAGAGTTTGGTTCTGTTGTACATAGGGTCGCTATGAGTCGGAACCGACTCTGGCAACTAACAACAACATTAGGAGCCAAGAGAAGAAAAACTCTGCTTGGTGGGTGAAGTCAGGAAAGTCTTGCAAGATTAGAAGAGCATTCCAAGCAGAAGAAATAGCATATGCAAAGAGACAGAGGTAAAACATAGTGTGCTTAGTGTAAGGAAATTGCAAATAGAGGTTAGGACCAAACCCTTTCTGAAGCAAGTTAAAACACATTCTTCATTTTATTCACAACTGAAATAAAAGAGACATGTTTTTACTCTCTTTATAAGTCCTTTAGGTTCCTCTTTTTTCTCACTTCTTTTTAACGTCCCTCTTTGCAAATTGATCTTCAGATTTTTCCTTTCTCTCAAACTGGTTGACTGAAGACCAGATACATTTTATAAGTTCAGTTAAAGGTTGATGGAATGTAAGAAGACTTTATGGTCACATTATACTCATTTGTTATAGGATAACAACCCTCTACCATATTGCTGACTTGTTTTCTTGTGGCAGATATCAAACAAAATGCAAGCTTATTTGAAAATAAAAAATCATTCACGTCCTACATCTGGAAATAGGTGACTGAGATGATTTCTGATATTGCTACTAGCTCTCCAGTTCTATGATTCTTTAATCTATTTTAGGATTTATATAGGATCAAAGACAATAGAATTAACGATATTTATCTGTGGTAATCAAAGACAGGAAAATATAAATAACAAAATGCCCAGATAATCCTAAAATCAATTTTAATCTATTTACTCAACCTTTCCCAAAACTTTTGAGAAGCAAGAGTGACAACTTTTGTTCTCATTTCTTTCCCTTGGTTTACACTACAGGATAGATGTATTAATGTGAAGTGAATATGTCAAGGAAATGAAGACAGAGAAATGTAGTTACAGCAAAACAAATAAGCCATCTACATATTGGATACTGATAACGAATCATCGGTAGTAAATTCCTTCCATGAATCTTATCAGAGGGCCTACTATGTGCTAAAACAGTGGTTCATGATATTGTACATCAAAATCATGTGGGGAGCTGGATAAAAATACAAATGACCCATCCCAAGGAGATGTCAATAGAGTAAGTTTGAGATGGGGCTTGGGCTTCTATCATTTTGTCAAGTTCTGTAGGCAATAACGATATAACTCAAATCTTAAGAGGCTCTCTGTTTGGCAAGCACAATGATTAGTAACAGCAGGATGAGTCTTTACAAAATTTCCTAAGTTTTGGCTAATCACCACATGGGCAGAATTAGGTAAGGTCAGAATTTCAAGTTTCTGATTTTACAAAATCTATTCCCAGACTTAACAATAACAAGACTAAGCCAGTGAATTGCTTGGGTTTTGTTTTGTTTTAATAAATTTACATCTAATTATTTAGGCCTATCATGGAATTTATCTTTGTTCTGTAGAGATCTGCTATAACTTCAGAAAATTTTATAAGATAGGAAACCAAAATCTTTCTTTCTCTCTAAGTTTGTAGTTTAACTTTTCTAAATAGGTTCTTCCTTATACAAGAATTCAAAAGGAGTAGGCGCAGGCTTCTCAGATGTTTCCTGTTCTATAAAAAGAAAATGCAGTGCTATGCCTTCCTTAGGGATTATAATGGATTTTCAAATGGCGCCCAGCCGTTGATCAACTGTCTCAAAGATTTCAGCAGGGACAGAAATCTGAGTGAAAACAATCTGCAGTATTGATAAGTCCCTTACAGGCAGCAAGGGGAGAATTGTGATTTTCAATTTGTATATTCCCATGACGTGTACTGAACATCTGTGCACTGAAGTGAATCAAATTGTACAAACTCAGAATGTCTGCCACCAGACATAGGTAATCCTTCAGGGTATACGATGGTGAAAAGTTTAAAATGGAATCCTGGAGCTACCCAAATAAACAACAAACTGCCAATCTTCTTTACAGTGGCAAAAGTGCATCTATGGCAATATATTGGAGCTTGGTTTTCAAGGTACTTTTCCAATAACCAGTCTACCTTTGCAAAAATATTAATGACATGTTTTTGCTAATATGAAAGTCTAAAAAAGAAGCATGGTAACTGATGAACAAAGATTATGTTGTACTAAAGGTAAAATTAGCTCAGCTAACTTAATCATTTGTGCTCATAAATTTATTCATTCACTGTTTCTTTTTTTCTTTAAGAAACATTGACTAATTTTATACTACAAGCTATAGATTGTGTTATTTGAGATGGAGCTCCCAGATAGGAAGGATTTCCCAAAATTGAAGAGGGGATGACACTCTTGGTAGAGAGACCATATGCCATCATGTGCTAATAAATGCTCAGAAAAATAAATGAACCTGAGACCTTTAATGCAGTCAAACAGCAGTGTGTTTTGAATGGATTTGCAAGAATAAGGCTATTTTTATAGCTGGATAATATTCCAGTGTATGGATGTACCACCATTTGTTTATCCATACACCTGTTGAAGGATATCTTGGCTGCTTCTAGTTTTTAATGATTATGAATAAATCTGCTATAAAGATTTGTGTGCAGGTTTTTGTGTGGACTTAAGTTTTCAAATCAGTTGGGTAGATATTGAGGTATGTGGTTACTAGATCATATAGTAATATCATGCTTACCTTTGTAATTAATTGCCAAACTGTCTTCCAAAATGGTTGAACTATTTTGCATTTCCACCAGCAATGAATGAGAGCTATTTTTGCTCCTTATCCTCACCAGCAATTGGTATTGAATTTTTTTAAATTTGATATCTCATCTTAATTTGCATTTCCCTAATGACAAATGGGAACTCTGATGGTGCAGTTGTTAAGAGATCAGCTGCTAACCAAAAGGTCAGCAGTTCAAATCCACCAGCTGCTCCTTGAAAACCCTATGAGGCAGTTCTACTCTGTCCCATAGAGTTGCTATGAGTTGGCAAAGACTCAACAGCAATGGGCTTGTTTTTGGTTTAATAATGTTGAGTATCATTTCATATGCTTATTTGCCATTTGTATACCTTCTTTGGTGAGGTGTATGTTCAGATATTTTACCCATTTTTTAATTGGATTGTTTTGCTATTGTTGAGTTTTAAGGGATTAAGATATTCTTCTCCCAGGGAAGCTAGATAAATGGAAACAGAATAAACAGAATGGAAATAATAAGAATGCTGAACTATTGTGAAAATTGTAACCAATGTCATGGAATAATCAGTATAAAAATTTTTAAATGGGAACCTAATTTGCTGTGTAAACTTTCACCTAAAACACAATAAAATATTATTTTTTTAAAGAAAAGATATCCTCTGTCTTAGTTATCTAGTGCTGCTATAACAGAAATACCACAAGTGGATGGCTTTAGCAAAGAGAAATTTACTCTCTCACAGTCTAGAAGGCTAGAAGTCCAAATTCAGGCATCAGCTCTAGGGGAAGGCTTTCCCTCTCCATAGGCTCTGGAGGAAGGTCCTTGTCATAAATCTTCTCCTGGTCTAGGAGCTTCTCAGTGAAGGACCCCAGATCCAAAGAACACACTCTGCTCCTGGCACTACTTTCTTGGTGGTATGAGGTCCCCCGTCTCTCTGCTCGCTTCACTCTTTTATATCTCAAAAGAGATTGACTTAAAACACAACCTAATCTTGTAGATTGATTCCTGCCTCATTAACATCATAGAGATAGGATTTATAATACATAGGAAAATCACATCAGATGACAAAATGGTGGACAATCACACAATACTGGGAATCATGGCCTAGCCAAGTTGACACGCGCTTTGGGGGGACACAATTCAATGATAAGAATGCTGAACCATTGTGAAAATTGTAACAAATGTCACAGAGCAATTTATATAAAAATTGTTAAACGGGAACTGAATTTGCTGTGTAAACTTTCACCAGAAACACAATAAAGATTATTAAAAAAAAAAAAAAAAGATACCCTCCCACCAATAAGCAGTAAAAATTCTATAGGTCACTGACATTCAAGGACATTCTAAAAGAAGAACTACTGAGAATAACCAGTAATAATATCATCATCTCTTAATTCATTATTTTAAAGTTTTATTTGATATTTTCATTTTTTTAACAGTGATGTTTTATTTTTGATTTAGTTAATCTAATTAAATTAATTAAATTATTTTAATTTATATTTCAATTTAATTATTATTGCATCTAAAGTCTTAAGAAATTGAATAAATGTTATCTTTATTGAAAACAGCATAATACTTACCGAATAGGGTTATTGTGAAGATTACAAAATAATAAACATGAAGTACTTATGACAATGTCACTATTATTGAGCAATATCATTACTCAATAATTATTAGCTATTCTTGAGCATAAACTATACTAACTTTTATAATGTTTGCACAGCTTTTGTTTTTGGATAGCGTTAATAGCAGAAATGCCAAAAAAAGAAAAGTTTTTGTAGGTCATTTCATCTGACTCTGGTCAATATCCCCAAAAATATCTTGAGGAAACTTTTCCATTTTTAGAATCTAAAGTCTAAAACTGATGGAAGTTTCCTGAAACATTTATGCTTTTTTAAGAAATAGGAACCTTGTTATGAACATGAATTATAGCAAAAGAATGATATAGATATTTATTATAAAAGATAAAAATGCAAATATTTCTAAATCTGATGTCCTTTCATAATTGTTCTTCACTCAGATTTTATAGTGGTAAGTTTCCTAAGTTCCTAAACCACTTAGTTAATTATTGATACCTTCTTTGTTCTGCTGTGATGTAACCATGAGAACAAAAGCTTTTTCTCAGGTACATACTGCAATTAATAGCTGCATTTCACGACTATTTAAATAGCTCCATCCTGGCCTGGCTCTTTGCTATCATAACCTGTCAGATTGGAGTTAAACCCTCCTGTGTGGGAGATTTTATATTTATATATGTATAGATGCTAGGTGCAATAAATAATCTGAATCTTGGGCTATAAGGTGTTTTTGAAGACTGACTCAATGATTCTGATACCACCACCAGCAGGTGTACCAAAGGTAGGACAAAAACTCGCACATTAAATCCTGTTTCTTCCTTCTCACTTCCTGCTTAGTAACCCAAGAGGCAAAAAAAATGAGTGACAGTCTGGATTCATACCTCAGTCTACATTCCTGTCTAGAAGATCAGGATGCTGGCCACTGGGAGGCACTGTATTACTCTTTGGTTTAGATGTGTGTATTTGTAAACTGCTGAAAAAGCACCAGACTATGTATGCTATCTTTTGCACTGAAGCTTGTGTTTATCAATGATGGAAAGAACAAATCAAAACAAAAAAACACCCACCTTCTACGTTCTACCTTCATGGAACCCAGAAAGGCATCCATGAATATCCAAACCTGTTTCCCTTGTTTGCAGAAGAAAGAAGGGAGCTGTGAGAAGGGAGAGGTAAGCGTGGAAGATTGCATATGGAGGCCTCTTTTTATTAGTTGCAGCGCTGGGAATGGTGCACACATTTGTTGGTGCTTCATAACATCTATGAGAGTGCTGTAGACCTTAGTGACTGATGAGAAATGGTAATAAACACTAAAAAGAAGTATGGGAATCGTGTGTGATATTACAAGCTCCAGGCTTTGATAGTTGCTGTTTTGCAGGTAATGGAGTGCGAAATGTTGATGCCTTCTGATCTTAATCTTGTGCAAAATGCTAAGGAAACAAAACCTTGAAAAGGAAAACAAAAGTAAGCATACCATGTATTTGAAAAACCAACCACATTTGTGACTAAAATAAAAATATACGAATGCACGTTCAGTGAAACCTTGTTATAATGTTACCATAAGAAAGTATTTGCTTTATTTCATATTCCATTTTTAAAACTTAGCGTGTGATCTATTTTGATTTAAAGAGTTCTTAACTATAGAATGTATAGTCATTTCTTTATAGAACTATGTAGCCCACATCACAAGTTCAATGTTAAACCTTGAGTTTGGAGGTAGAACACATAAGAAAACTGCTGAATGTCCTCAATCACTACTTCCTTGCACTACGAGGAAAGCAAACCAGAAGAGGTGGTGGGTGGGAACAGATGCTAGTTAAGTAGAATTCCACTTGGGTTATTTTAAGATGTAAATCCTCTACAATCTGAATTTATGATTAATTTTCTATTCATGTGGTATGATATTGTTGTAGCTGAGAAACAAAAGTTTGGCCAACAAATGTTCAGAGTAAATCATATCTTCTTTTTGAACATGCTTATAGTTAAATGGCTTTTGATAAATTGCCTAACTTTGCTGAGCCTTACTCCCCTTCATTTAAGATGGAGATAATCCCTGCCTTATCCTTGCCATTTTGTCATAAGAATTAAAAATGCATCTACTATATAAGTGAAGTTTCATGGAAACATTTTGTTTAAAGCCCTAGAAATAAAAAGTAAAAAGTAAAGGTCACATCCACCATAAAAAATAATGAGTTGACTAATTAGGACATGTAATCATATGTTGAGAAAGGCCATTTTCTTTTATCAGGATTGTTATGAGGTCATAAGAGCTAATACAAAATAACGATAATAATAAAAAGGTCACTGAGGCTCAAATATAGAAGTAGAAATCCAAAAATGTTTTATAAAAACAAAGAAGCAGGGTTTGTTCTTGTTGTTGTTAGGTGCTGTTGAGTTGGTTCCGATTCATAGTGACCCTATATACAACAGAACGAAACGCTGCCTGGTCCTGTGCCATCCTCACAATTGTTGTTATGCTTGAGCCCATTGTTGCAGCCACTGTGTCAATCCATCTCGTTGAGGGTCTTCCTCTTTTTCACTGACCCTCTACTTTACCTAATATGATGTCCTTCTCCAGGAACTGATCCCTCCTGATAACAGGTCGTAGAGATGTAGTCTCGCCATCTTTGCAAAGGCAGGGTTTAGTATGTGCTAAGGGACCTATTTAGGGGTTACATGATAGAAAACTTTTAAAAACTAAAATTATACAGTAGGGAGTGAGAAAGATAGGAGAGTCTATTCAAGATTTAAGTTACCGACAATATTCTGGAGAAATACATGCTCTGAAAGGCACAAATATGGTAGATGCAGCAGATGGGAAAGAGCTTAAGAATAAAAAATCGACTGAGAGGAACCATAATTATCTCACTATGAGCTAATGAAGGGTCTGTCCTTGTTAGACGGCTATGGAAATAGAGGCACACGTGGATCAGGAGACTCAAGACGTTGCATATATATATCAACCAGGGTATTGGCTGTGTAGTGTGCTATAATAGAATGGATGCAGAAGGAGTCAGGAAAGAATCAGTCTGGGTCAGCTGAAATAAAAGAAGATCCTTTCATTTGGGACTTTTAGATTATCAATTTGGGGCAGGAAACACAAATGGGAATGAATGAAAAGCATTTGGAAATATAACTGGTCTCTTGAGTATTTTTCCATATACTGGACTTGGTGATACAGCCTCTTGGTAGAGAAAAGCCAAACTTTTCAGCACCTAGTGGTGTCAGTTCTTAATCTGGAATATTCAATAAAATATTTATTTTACAGCTGCTTTGTATCAAGGGCTACGCCAATCTCTGGGCACAGTATGAATATACTCAGTTCAGTCTTTTTGTCTTTCCTTAGGCTGCCTGGAATGCCTTTTGTTTTGTATTCCCTTTTCCAAAACAACAGAAATTGTATGATTATATACGATGTGAATTTTAGTCTACTATTCCAGGTGTACAAGAAATATATTTTATTTCTATAATTCTCCATCCAACAAGCTGAATGGAAATTTAATTCCAATAGACTGGGTCCTACCTCCATAACTTAGGATCATGTGCCAATTCTTGGAATAAATATAACACTACAAGGCAGAAGAGAGGGGGGAGGGTAGGAATCTACTTCTTGCTCATCAGTCTCCTGGTGACCGTTGAGATGCCCATGTTCCTGTCAGTAGCATGGGACCTTCAGGTTTGGTGGCTGTCTGATGGTTTCATTAGTTCCATGCTTCAAATAAGGCATTTTTTCTTTTTTTAGTCAGTTGTTTATGATCCCGCCTGCTAGGAGGAACCTAGCAACCATTTCTTCCTAGAACTTGCCACCTCCTGGGAACCCTAAAATAAAATCAGCCTGGGTTCCTTTTCTTCCAGAACTCCTAGACCTTTTCCATATTGCCCCTGCTCAAGGATTTCTAGTTTTCAACTGGTGAAGGAGGTTGCTACTGGGAGAGAGGTCTTGCTCTTCTTTCCCACATCTCAGAATTGACCTGCTTCCTTTTTCCCCCACAGGTGTACCCCGAACACTCTGTTTAATGTTTTAGACTTGGGGAAACAAACCACCCTGGCATGTCCCTTTCCTCGGTCAGTGAAGCTCAAGCCAACTAATTAAACAGGTGGTGACAAAGTAAAAGGGGAAATAAAGGGAAGAAAAACATCTGTCTATTATAATATCTGTAAATATCCAACCACATTTAACTGATACCCTCTTAATGTGGGTAATAAATGTATCAGGCTTGGTGCTGAGTACATGCACAAACCCACACAGGCACACACATAAAGGAATATATTAGTGTAAGGCATATACTATTACTTCTATTTTACAAATGAGGGTACTGAAGCTCAGGATATCCAAGTAACTCTCCCAAGATTATACATCTGTAAGTAGGGGAGCTACACTTTTGAATCCTTGTTTTCAGAACTACGAAAACTGCCTCAAAAAATTAAAATCCAATAAATACTTTATTTTCCTATAGTAAGGATATAATTTTTATATCAAAATACAATTCAATAACCGTTTTATCTGAAATTAGAAAAATACATCTTTTTTGTTGTAGGAGTCTAATATGTAAGAGAGTTCAACTAAAATTAACAAAAGTTAATTGTCCTTTGATAACCAAATAATATCAAGAGCAAAAGCCGAAAAGAAATCATTTACAACTGAATCATATGATAAAACTAAACTTAAAAATGAATATTAAATAGGTTACAGTGAACAGCTTATTTTTATTGCAAGACTATTGGTTTACAGCTGGTAACAGAGAAGAGAGAATTACTATATTTAAGAACACTGGCATATAAATAAAAACTGTCTATGGATCAAAATAGACTCGAACAGGCAGCTCTGTGTATATTTTCTGATGTTGGAAATAAGTGCCATTTCATACTTCAAGCTAAATTTTCCAATATATATTTTGGAGAGTTGAGTTACCTCTGAAGTCCCACTACCCTTTGAATTTGCATGGGTTCTGTTCACTTACATTAGCTGAATGCTATTTAATTGTCATGTTAGTTTACACGTATAAAGAAATATATATAATGATCACAGGCATTTTTTCCCAAGATGAATGAAAGCTGTGCATTCTGCAAAGACAGATAAGACTCAGCAGAATTAAAGGAGCTTGAGCTCTATATTTAGTAAAGATTTAATTTTCTCAAGATGACATATAATATAAAATACTCCAAATTTTTAATGAATAACAACTGTACACATTTTCTTTGATATATTACTACTGACAATATTTGCTTTTAAAAAATTCTTAAATACAAATACTGCATATGTTCATATATAGTGAAATTAGATATTATTGCTTTGTAGCTAGTAGTCAATTTGGGGGAGGTTGAGCTCTGAAAGAAAACTTTGTTTTATCAGGGACCACAAACCACGAGATTCTTGCCCTTCCCCTTTTATAGCATTATACAAAATTAAATTATTTTAATGAAGATTATTCTATTAACAGATTCTAAAGTCCATTCAGAAGTAAAGTTTAAAATATGTGAAATGGTGCTTATTTTTAGCATATTTTATTGTAATCAACAACATCAGAAAATAAACTTACTCAAGCTCTAATCAAGGCAAAATATTTGCAAGTGAATGAGCACTGGGATGGGATTTTTGAAAAGGAGAAGAAATGCAGCAATGCAGTCATTTGGGAAGATTTCTTGAACAATGATATGTCAAATGTACTGGGAGGTATCAATATTAGTGACATAATTGTTAGGAAAATATAGAGTTCAAGTGCTAGGTGAAAATACAGGAGGCTCAGTTGATGGTAAATGGAATTCAGAGTGAAGTACCATGAGAATCTGGTGGTGGGAAAACTCCCTAAAAATAAATTAATACCATTCAAATGATATCTATAGTGACCAAATTATTAAGCTAATCAAAATATCCCGTAAGACAACTTATTTTTCCTTCAGTGTTGACACATTTCTTAAACAAAGAATATTGATAGTAGTACAGGACAATGCTAAAATAAAAGCATTAAATTAACAAAAGAGAGAAAAATATACCCATCTTACTTACAAACATGAATGAAAAGATCCTAGATAAAATATAAATTGAGTTCAACAATGTACTAGCAGAATAACATACTGCAACCAAGTAGGATTTATCTTAAGATTGCAAGGATAATTAATTCAACAATAGAGAGGATATAAGTAATTAATAGTTTCAAGGAGAAAACACGCATAAGGAATTTGAGAGATTTTTTTTTTAAATGGCCAAGTCAAAAATAGAAGGAAACTTTCTTAACTTATAGTTACAGAAATCTAGAGAGACTCATATACTAAGTGATGAAAGCAAAATTGCATACTACGATCATTATATTCAATATTATATTAGAGGTCCTAGCTAATTCCATAAGAAAATTGAAAAAGAGATAATTATTAGAACTGATGAGAGACAACTATATGTAGATTCTTCTACTGCGGAAAAGATAAAATTTGCTGTGATGCAGAAAATAGTAAGAATGTTAGACACTGGTGAGATTTCATACGAAAGGACCCTATGCCAGTTGCTTGTGCTGATCAAGGGTGATCAACAGAACTCCCTGACAAGTTTAGACCCCTGATAGAAGGTAAGGCCTCTGTCCCATCTCCTGTTTCACAGGTTGGCTAAAAAATGCCACATCACTGTGATTCTACATTTTGAGTTGTCTCTCTTAATAATCATTGGTACAGGTTTCAGTGATGAGAGTCTGGAAGTTCTTCATTGGTCCAACAAATCTTACTGTTCACTAAATGCTAAAAGAAAAAGATAAGAGTGGAAAATATGCAGGTCTTTTGTGCTCTGTTTATGATTTGCTTATGTGAAAGGTTCCCTAAAAGATGTTTTCCAAGATCATACTAGCTATTGTCTTTATACTTCAGGGTCCAGTTGATGTGTCCTTGTGAGTCCTTGGTAGTCCTTGTGAGTTCAGCTCCAGCTGGGTTACATTCTTTATGCTCAAGGACAGGGAATAATGGCTCCAATATTGTCTCCTAAATCAACTCTGAGGAGATACAGGAAATTAGTGGGGTAGACAGTGTGCAGAGGGCCTATAACTTTTTGTTGTATTTATTTTTATTATTTGGATATTGTATAAAATGAATATTCATGTCTGACTTGTTTAATTGAAAAGAAATTAATTTAAAATAACCAATATCTCACATTTATAACTATATAATATACATTACTTCGTGAGCTTAAGACTAAGTAGATTTTATGATTAAAAAATAGTAAATGGACAAGACATTGTAATTGAGTATTTATTAGCCACTTTTTAAAATCGTAGGTTTTCCAAGTGCACTTTACAGTAATCATGGATGTCTCTCGCTGTAATGGACATAGGAACTTTGCGAATGAGCTTTATTTGTGTTGGCAGACAAAGCTCTATTTCTTGCCTTTAATTCAGAATGAGACTTAGGCAGTGCTTCTCAAACTTTAATGTATGAGAATAGATTATTTTAAAATGCAGATTCTGATTCAGTAGATCTGGGTGGAAGCCTAAGAGTCTGCATTTCTAACAAGGTACCAGATGATAACTTTGCTGCTAAAAAAAAAAAAAAAAAAAAAAAAAAAGCCCATTGCCTCTAGTTGATTCTGACTCATAATGACCCTATACAACAGAGTAGAACTGCCCCATAGGGTTTCGAAGGAGTGGCTGGTGGATTTGAACTGCTGACTTTTTGGTTAGCAGCTGAGCTCTTAACCACTGTGCCGCTAAGGACTCCTAAAAAATATCAAGAAAGTATGCAAAATATAAAAATTAAACTGATTGATTCATATTTCCAAGTATTCTTGTAAATTTAATTTCCTGTTTTTCATCAGAATGTTTGCCCTAGTACTGTAATATCTAAGCCACCATGAAACTTGTTTTATTAAAGATGATTTGGCCCTCAGGGTGAGGGTCCTTCAGAGTCCCTTAGCTGCAAGCAAGTGAAGCAAGAGGGGCATTGTTTGCAAGAGATGAAGTAGCTCATAGAATTGAAGGAAAAGCCCAGTCATTGACCACTGGGCTTCGAAATGCCAGGTACCAAGTTAGCTCTCAGGATCTGTGAGGAAAGAATTGACAATGTCTTACCTGAGCAAGATTAAAGATTTAAGAATTTCTTTTTTTTAATATGCTATTATTTTTATGAAAAACACATTAACTATGTCTGAACACAGATTCAACATAAACTATTGATAAGATCACAACACATGCATACATACATGAAGACCAAAGTGTGTATTTATGAAACTAATTTGCATATGTTATTGTTGTTAGTTGCCTTTGAGTCAGTTCCAACTCATAGAGACCCGATGTATAACAGAACAAAACACCTGCCAGGTCCTGCGCCATCGTCACAATCGTTGTTATGCTTGAGCTCACTGTTGCAGCTACTGTGTCAATCTATCTCCTCGAGGGTCCTTCTTTTTTGTGCTGACCCTCTACTTTACCAAGCATGATGTCCTTCTCCAGGAACTGATCCCTTCTGATAACACATCCAAAGTATTTGAGAAATAGTCTCAACATCCTTGCTTCTAAGGAGCATTCTGGTTATACTTCTTCCAAGACAAATTTATTAGTTCTTTTGGCAGTCCATGGTATATTCAACATTCTTTGCCAACACCACAATTCAAAGGCATCAATTCTTCGGTCTTCCTTATTCATTGTCCAGATTTTGCATGCATATGAGGCGATCAGAAACACCGTGGCTTGGGTCAGGCGCACTTTAGTCTTCAAGGTGACATCTTTGCTTTTTAACACATTTTAAGAGGTCTTTTGGAGCTCATTTACCCAATGCAATGCATCTTTTGATTTCTTGACTGCTGCTTCCATAAGGTATTGATTGTGGATCCAAGTAAAATGAAATCCTTGACAACTTCAATTTGTTCTCCGTTTATCATGATGTTGCTTATTGGTCCAGTTGTGAGGATTTGTGTTTTCTTTATGTTGAGGTGTAATCCATACTGAAGGCTGTGGTCTTTGATCTTCATCAGTAAGGGCTTCAAGTCCTCTTCACTTTCAGCAAGCAAGGTTGTGTCATCTGCATATCGCAGGTTGTTAATGTATCTTCCTCCAGTCCTGATGCCGCGTTCTTCTTTATATAGTCCAGGTTCTCAGATTATTTGCTCAGCATACAGACTGAATAAATATGGTGAAAGGATACAACCCTGACACGTAACTTTTCCTGACTTTAAACCATGCAGTGCCCCTTTGTTCTGTTCGAATGACTGCCTCTTGATGTATGTACAGATTCCTCATGAGCACAGTTAAGTGTTCTGTAATACCCGTTCTTCATGATGTTATCCACAATTTGTTATGAACTACACTGTCAGATGCCTTTGCATAGTCAATCAAACACAGGTAAACATCTTTCTGATATTCTCTGCTTTCAACCAGGATCTATTTGATATCAGCAATGATATCCTTGGTTCCATGTCCTCCTTTGATTCTGGCTTGAATTTCTAGCAGTTTCCAGTCAATGTAAGTCTGCAGTTGCTTTTGAATGATCTTCAGCAAAATTTTACTTGTATGTGATATCAATGATATCGTTTGATAACTTCCGCATTCGGTTGGATCACCTTTCTTTGGAATACACATAAATATGGATCTCTTCCAGTCAGTTGGCCAGGTAGCTGTCTTCCAAATTTCTTAGCATAGATGAGTGAGCGTTTCCAGAAGCCTTGTTTTTCACCAATGCTTTCAGTGCATCTTGGATCTCTTCCTCCAGTACCATCGGTTCTTGATCATATGCTACCTCCTGAAATGATTGAACGTCGACCAATTCTTTTTGGTATAGTGACTCTGTGAATTCCTTCCATCTTCTTTTGATGGTTCCTGCATCATTTAATATTTTCCCAGTAGAATCCTTCAATATTGCAACTCGAAGATTGAATTTTTTCTTCAGTTGTTTCAGCTTGAGAAATTCCAAGCATGTTCTTCCCTTTTGGTTTGACCTTCCAATCTTTGCACATGTCATTATAATATTTTACTTTGTCGTCTTGAGTGGCCCTGTGAAATCTTCTGTTCAGCTCTTTAACTTCATCATTTCTTCTTCTTGTTTTAGCTTCTCCATGTTCAAAAGCAAGTTTTAGAGTCTCTTCTGACATCCATTTTGGTCTTTTCTTTCTTTCTTGTCTTTTTAATGACCCCTTATTTTCTTCGTGTATGATGTCCTTGATGTCATTCCACAATTCATCTGGTTTTCAGTTGCTAGTGTTCGATGCGTCGAATCTATTCTTAAGATGGTCTCTAAATTCAGGTGGGATATACTCAAGGTCGTACTTGGGCTCTCATGGACTTGTTCTAATTTTTTTCAGCTTCAACTTGAACTTGCACATGAGCAATTGATGGTCCATTCCACAGTTGGTCCCTGGTCTTGTTCTGACTGACGATGTTGAGCTTTTCCATCATCTCTTTCCCAGAGATAGTCAATTTGATTCTTGTGTATTCTATCTGGTGAGGTCCATGTGTATAGTACCCATTTATGTTGTTGAAAAAAGGTACTCGCAATGAAGAAGTTATTGGTCTTATAAAATTTTATCTTGTGATCTCCGACGTCATTTCTATCACCAAGGCCGTTATTTTCCAACTACTGATCCTTCTTCTTTTCCAACTTTCGCATTCTAATCACCAGTAATTATAAATGCATGCATGTTTGATCAATTTCAGACTGCAGAAGTTGGTAAAAATCTTCAGTTCCTTCATCTTTGGACTTAGTGGTTGGTGCATAAATTTGAATAATAGTCATATTAACTGGTCTTCCTTGTTGGCTTATGGATATTATCCTATCACTGGCAGCGTTGTACTTCAGGATGGATCTTGAAATGTTCTTTTTGATGAATGCAATGCCATTCCTCTTCAGGTTGTCGTTCCTAGCATAATAGACCATATGCTTGTCCAATTCCAAATGTCCAATACCAGTCCATTTCGGCTAACTAATGTCTAGGATATCTATGTTTATGCATTCAATTTCATTTGTTAAGATTTCCAATTTTCCTAGATTCATGCGTCGTACATTCCACGTTCCAATTATTAATGGATGTTTACAGCTGTTTCTTCTCATTTTTAGTCATGCCACATCAGCAAATGAAGGTCTTGAAAACTTGACTATCCATGTCAGTAAGGTCGAGTCTTCTTTGAGGAGGCAGCTCTTCCCCAGTCGTATTTTGAGGGCCTTCCAACTTGAAGGGAACAGAATGTTCTGCTGCTAGTCATAAGGTTTTCACTGGCTAATTCTTTTCAGAAGTAGACCTGCAGGTCCTTCTTCTTAGTCTGTCTTAGTCTGAAACCTGTCCTCCGTGGGTGACCCTGGCGGCATTTGAATACCGGTGGCATAGCTTCCAGCATCACAGCAATATGCAAGCCCCCACAGTACGACAAAGTGACAGACACATGGTGGGGGCAGATGTTATTAGCAACTGCAAAACCATTTGATAGCCAATAACACCTATAAAATAGCAGTTAGAAACTTTATATAAAAGTGTGCAGTAAGAAAAGAGAGATGCACTGAACGTTAAGCTAAGTAAAATGGGCATTTAAAAAATATCAGCACTGTGACTAAGAGGGTTTATCATTTCCCTTTGGTACTCTGTAATTATAATATCTGAATTTGAGATATCTTATAGGTTCAAAGAAATGTCCAATTCTTTCTTAATGAGGAATTTTTAAAGTAACAGAATATATTGGCTTTGTCTTTTAAAGGATTCCGAAAACCCATCAAATTTTAAGAGGTGCCATATCTTTGCTTGGCAAAAAATACACATAAATAAAGTATAAACAAACAAATAAAAACCTTGCAACCCAAGTGGGTTTACTTAAGTCCTCAGTGTTTTAATTAAGCTAAGATCCAAAGTCATTATCAATTTGATTTAGATATTTTGAATAATTGAATGTGAAACAGTGAACTTTTGCACAAAATCCTGAAATATTAAAGGTAGTAAATCAGCAATAATATCCAATGAGTACTATGGAAAGTGACCTAAAGTCACCTGCATTGTTGCATTTATAGTTTAGAAAGTGTGTGAGCAATGCAATATAAAGAATATGCAGGATAGTTGTGTTTTTCAAGAGTGCAGTTCATAGACTAAAAATCAATAGTATTGCAATTTTGCTGTTATCAGGATCGGCTTCTAATTACAATAATCAGGTAACAAAGTAAGCATTGATACTTATTTCAAAGCAAGAGCATTGTATCTGTTACATGGAACACAGAGAAATATGAGCTTCAGTTTTCACCTTAATAAGTTTTGACTCATATGCACCTGTTTCTTATTACCCAGTAAGAGAATTATAGCAACTCTGAAGGATTGAAAGAAAAAAAAAATCAACTTTACTACAAACTAAAAGGAAAGTTGCAATTGTCCAAGGGCTTTGCAAAACATCTCACAATTGTCATGGAGAAAGCATCAGTTGAAAACGTTTCCATTCCTCAATGCAAATGTGAAATGAGCTGTTAAAAGCATTGTGCCTGACAGCATTTCAATGAATAAAAACATCCTGTCAATAGGAAGAAGACAAGGATGCCCACTGCCACCACTTCTATTTAATATTGTACTGGAAGTCCTAGCCAGATCAAAAAGGCAAGAGAAATAAAGCGTATCCAAATTGGAAAGGAAGAAGTAAAACTATCTCTATTCACAGATGACATGATCCTATACATAGAAAAATCTCAAAGATTCCACAAGAAAGCTGCTGGATCTAATAAAAGAATTCAGCAACGTTGCAGAGTACAAGATCAACACCCAAAAATCAAATGGGTTCCTTTACACTAACAAGGAGAAACCCGAAAAGGAAATCAAGAATGCAATACATTTACAATAGCCCCAAAAAGGTAAAATGCTTAGGAATAAACCTAAGCAGGGATGTAAAAGACTTGTACAATGAAAACTATAAAACATCACTATAGGAGATTAAAAGAGACCTTCATAAACAGAAGGACATTTCGTGTTCATGGATTGGAAGACTTAATCTTGCAAAAATGTCAATACTTCCCAAAGTGATATATAGATACAATGCAGTCCTGCTCAAAATTCTGACAGCATTCTCTACTGAAATGAAAAAACTAATCACCAACTTTATATGAAAAGGAAAGAGGCCCTGAATAGCCAAAGCAGTACTGAAGAGGCTTCACACTCCCTGATCTCAAAATATGCTGTACAACTACAGTAATAAAAACAGCTTTGTACTGGTTCACTGATAGACACGCAGACAAGTGGAATAGAATTGAGAGCACAGAAATAAATTCATGCATCTGTGGACAACTGATTTTCAACAAGTGATCAAACTCCATTCAGTGGGGAATAAATAGTCTTTTTAACAAATGGCACTGGAAAATTGGATATCCCCTCGCAGAAAAATGAAACAGGATCCATACCTCACACTAACACAAAAACTAACACAAAACATATCAAAGACCTAAATGTCAGAGCTAAAACTATAAAGTTTTTGGAAGAAGATGTAGAGACAAAACTCTGGGACCTCATTTTTTGTAAAGACAGATCAGCAAACCCAACTACAAACGCATGAATAGCAAAAGACAAATTAGATAACTGGGACTTCATAAAAGTTAAATACGTATGCTCATCAAAATCCTTATCAAAAGAGTAAAAAGAGATCCTATAGACTGGGAAAAAATCTTTGGGAACAACATATCTGATAAGGGTCTAATTTCCAAAATATACATAAAACTGCAACAACTCAACAATAAAAAGGCAAATAATCCAATTAAAAAATGGCCAAAGGACATGAACAGACACTTCATCAAAGAGAACATTCAAGCCACCAAAAAACACATGACAAGATGCTTTCTGTCATTCGTCATTGTTGTTGTTAGGTGCCCTCCAGTTGGTTCCAATGCATAACGACCCTATGTACAACAGAATGAAACATTGCCCATTTGCCATTAGAGAGAGTAAATCAAAACTACAGTGAGATACCATCTCACCTCTGCTAAAATGGCATTGATTAAATTAAAAAAAAAAATGTTGACGAGGATTTGGGGAGATTGGAATCCTTATCCACTGCTGGTGGGAATGTAAAATGGTACAACTTCTATGGAACACAGTATGGCGATTCCTCCAAAAATTAGAAATAGGGCTACCTTATGATCCAGCAATTTCCCTCCTTGGTATACACCCTAGAGGTCTAATAGAAGATTCTTGAACAGGTGTATGCACACCTATGCTCACTACAGCACTATTCACAACAGCCAAAAGATGAAACAATCTAAGCGCCCATCAAGAGATAAATGGATAAGCAAAATGTGGTACCTACATACAATGTAATACTACACAGTCATAAAGAAAGATGAGTCCCCAAAACATCTTGGAACATGGATTAACCTAGAGGACATTATGCTAAGCAAAATAAGTCAGTCACAAAAGAACAAGTATTGTATGATCTCACTTTTAAAAAATGATAGGAACAGCTATGTACATAGAGACCAATGTTCCTTGTCGGTTACCAAGAGTGTGGGGGGAGGGCGAGACAGGGAGATTCATTCTCCAGACAGTAGTCACTTTTTATTTATGGCGATGGGGAAGGTAGAACTGTATGTGGAAGTGTCCACAGCTTAATTAAGGTAACTGATGCCACTCAGTTATACACACACACACATACACACACACACAAGATATTTTGGTAAATGCTATGTTACACATAATCTGCAACAACAACCAAAATACGTATGTGTGTATATGTAGGTATGCATATATATGTGTATATATACATATATATGTGTGTACATACATGTGTATAATACATGAACATATGTATATGTATGCAAGCACTTAATCACTGTGCCACCAGGGTTCCTTACATGAGACCAAATGGTCAAGAAATACTCTAAAGCATAGATGAGAAGGTTGGGGGGATATGAGACTAGGTTAATGAGAATGGAACAAATAGAAATGAAATAATGAGAATATTGATACAATGTAAACAATGTAACCAATGTCACTGAACAATATGTGTAGAAATTGTTGAACGGGAACATGTTTTCTTGCATACACTTCTGCTGAAAATACAATAAGATACTATTAAAAAAATATCCTGTCAATGAGTATAGAGTGTGTTTTTTAAAAAAAAATTTGCAGCACAAAAAATAATAATAGAACCCATCAGCAAATATACCACTCTGCTATCTTTTAGGGGACTTTCCACAAATACATTCAATTATCTAAGTTATCACCTTAAATTCCGCATTGCCATTTGTTTTCCTTACATGCTATTAATTCATAAAGAAACAGTTACATTAAAATAGTCTAAATTGTCCTTTTGGTCAGGTAGGTAGATTCAAACACTCTTTTTTCTATGAATCTTAATATAAATCTAATAAATGTCATTTATTGAATTCCTGTTCTGCATCAGTCACAGTTAGCAGACATTATCTCCTTTACTTTTTCAATAATTCTGTGAAGTAACTACAATTATGTCCAGTTTACAAATGAGAAAAATAAAACTTAAAAAAAGTTATTAAATTTTCCAAGGTCTCAAAGCTATTAATAGACATACCCAGAGTAGTAACCCAGATCTGTTGATTCCAGAACTTGCACTCTTAATAACTTCATCTCTCTATAACAGTTTTTACTCAATTGCCCAAAATTTAAATTCTTAAAGGATATACTCCAAAATCTTTATTATTGGTAGAAAATAGACTAGAGTTCCCCTCACAGCTTTTCAAATTACTTATTTGTTCTCAGAGAAAAGTCATGTTTACTTTCAGAGAATGTTAAAGGGGCAATAATATCTGCTTTTCCTACTTTACTGAGTTGTTGTAAGGAGGGAGTTAATGAACATGTTGTTAGTTGCCGTTGAGTTGATTCCAACTCATGGCAACCCTACGTGTGCAGAGTAGAACTGCTCCATCAGGGTTTTCAAGGCTGTGACCTTTCAGAAGCAAATTGCCACACTTGTCTCCCGAGGTGTCTCTGGGTGGGTTAGAACAGCCAACCTTTCGGCTATTAGTCAGTGCTTAATGGTTTGCTCCATTCAGAACTCCGTTAATGCATATGAGAGCCTGTTAAATGTTGTGAAGTGTTAGGAAAATTTATTGTATGTAATTGCTACATATGAAGTGTTCCTAGGGCATTGGAAGTGTATATTGGTTTCAATTCCTCATGACTTAAGATCTTAGAGAAGAGTCCTGCCTGTTTCAGGACACAAACTGTAATACAGAAAATCATACTATATGTTAAACACTGGAGCCTTCGTTTTTGAGTGTGAGCTTTGTAGTTTTACATACTAATGTTAGATGAGCCTTCTCATGGAACCGACTTCTGTGCTTTACATACAGAAATAGTGACAAATTACAACATAAAAACTGATGTTTCTTGATACCATCTCCTAGCGGCTGCTGTGTGACTGGGGCAGGTTCCAGGTGACATCCATGGACAGTTCTTATATCTCAAGCATCCCTTAGAGTAGACTTTTCAAACTCAAATGTCCAGGTGACACACAAAATAGACTAGGTATAGAAATTATGGCAACATAAATTTCACCTGATGATTGATATTCAGGAATGTAGGCCCAGTTTTGCCAGATCTCCCAATTTTTAAGAAAGGCAGAAATTGGATCGTTGGGTGAAATCTCCTGATTTTTAAATGTTAGAATCTAACTCAAAAGAGGAGAAGCAGGCTGAACAAAGTAATTCTGCTTGTGGGATTCATCTTGCAAATCCTGATTCATAATCTCCAAATCAGTCTTTTAAAGGTATAGTTGTATCATTCTCTATAAAATAAAGTCCCATTATTATTTGATATTTATTGACATTAGTGTTTCTTCCAACTGATATCAACCTTAAAGAGCATTTTCAAGAGGACACAGTTCAGCAGCTGTTTCCAGTAACTTAAAGGACGATCTACTGTCAAAAGAATCCTTTCCTCTGGTTCTGGTAGAAGTGCCAGCTTTTAGATTCTATACAGAACTCATGCTGTTTTAGGGACTATCCCTTCACTCTCTCCCTCTGCAGCCAGATTAACTGTGTGTGAACATGGTTCAAATTTTGCGTGTTACAGGAGCAGGTGCTTTGCTGGGAAAAGCTTCAATTAAACACAGGACAGAGAGATTTTCAAGGGTACTTAGCTGTTTCTGTGGCAAAGAGTTACACTTGTTCTCATAAACTTCTATAACAAAGCTGGAGACTCTAGCAATTATGTAGCCCAAATGTCTGTGCACAGTGGGATCTTCTTGCTAAATTTGGAATGGCACAGGACCAGATTCTCTCTAAACCCCAGGGTGCAAGGTGACCTCTCTTACAATAGAATACCACATGCTCTTGTTACAATGATTTTGTGAAGGAAGAAAAAGGAGGCAAAGTATTTGAAATACACTGAGTTCCACAAATATAAAACAGTGATGTAAATCCACAGTGTTAGTATCAAATGATAGAATAATATTACGGAAATTTCCTATTCTTTGTTCCAACTCTAAGCTATCCATTCTAACTTTGACTTAGTTTTCAAACTATGTGCCACACACTCAACTTTTTGTTCATAAGTCATCATGAAAAGATTGAGGGAAGTTCCAGTGGACTTTTGATTAACATCTCTGTGTGGATTTTCCCAGTAGGAGCTGGGAGAGGAGCAAAACAGAAATATAGTCTCTTGAATCCGTGGTCACCTCTATTAACTTTCTAATTTCCACCTTGGAAGGTCTTGGCAGATTTTAATATCATGCCCATCGAAGCCCTTTGAAGGGGGCTTGCTGATGTATTAATTGCAAAAATGCTACCACTGTTGCTGAACTTTCAAAAATTAGGTCACCCTCCCAACATCTACTATGCTTGATGTTTCTTTCTGAAGGTTAGGGTACCTTAATAAGTTTTGGCAAAGGTCAGTTTTAATGTAGATTGACAATCCAAAATTGAAAATCTATGAGCAGACACCCCATCAACTTTCAAGGGGAAGCTCATATTAATTTGAAAGATAAATCTGAGTGTGCACATTTATTTGTATTTGCTTTAACCCTCAGCAAATATACAACCTTCATTTTATCTGAGTCTGTGGAAGAAAAACATTATTTCCTTTTAAGGATGAGGAGAACGAAATACCTGCTCAGAACAGAGTACCTGAAAGTAAATACTACTTTATCATCAGCAACTCATAGGTTAGAAAAATATTATTTTCAAGAAGATTTTTTTAGCTTTCCAATTTCCCTTACCAACCTTTCCTTTTCAGTTGATGTAGACATAGCAGAAGGCCTTAAAGCAATCCCGTTATAATCCTTTTGTATGCATGTGTAGTGTTTAAACGGAGAACACATGGTAGTCAGATTTTAATTCCATTTTGGGAAAAAGACGTCAGGTGCCAGGAAGATAACTACTAAACTCTGAGAGTCAGATGTACAAGTTATTAATAGATCAATGTTACTGTTTTGAATTTCTAAGTTAAAAAACTCAAAATCTTTACTGAATAAAATTTCCTCTCAAGGTGTCTTAGAAAAATAGGTATGAACCATTTTAAGTTCTAGTATTGTTTGTGTGTCAGCTCAGTTTATAACTCAAATCTGTTCTTTAAATCTTAACATAAGAGCTAAGGGGGCATGAAATGTAGAATAGATTCTCCAAGATACTTTCTTAGATCATGCCAGAAAATCAATGCCGCTATCCTTGGCTTGGATTCAATGTTTTTTTCTGACAGGGCTTTAATACAATCTATTGTTTTTATTATGCAGTAAAAGAAAATAACTAAATACAGTTTATAGAGGTATTAACTTATATTGATAATATATAGACAAATATATGGAAATATAATGGTTTTTCCCAAAGTATATTCATGGAGCACTAGTTCTATGAGATGCTAAGCCAAAAGTAAATAAACAGATAAATAAAATAATTAAAGAGAAATAACAGTAAACATTATACATTAAAGGCTCTGAGACGTCTTGCAGTAAATCAATCTGTTGATCTTTCTCCATCAATTGCTTCACAAAGTATATCACCACTTTGTGAGTATGTGTGTTGTGTAACATGAACATAAAAAAACCAAGTTTGGGGAAAAACTGAACACCAACTAATTATTTATGTGATAGAAAAGATATAGATAAAATAGTGTTTTCTAAATTTTTTAAAATAGGAGTAGAAGTTAAAAATAAACTTTTAAGGTTTTTGGGGGGGCAGGGGAGAGAAGTATCACTTTTTTGTACCTATGAATTTATTTGTCTGAAAAGTCTCAAAAATGGCTCATAAAAAAAGGGAGAAGGGGAAGCAAGACTTTTTTTTCTTTGTAAGGAATTGAAATACACAGAAGAGAGGGTAGGAGATTGAGCAAATGCATTTCCAAGGTAAAACCACGTAAATGAAAAAAACGTTTTGATGAAGTACCATTTATCTACCTTGACTTTGTTGCTCGGGTTTTCGGTTTCATGTCTAAAAATCTATTGTTAAAAACCAAATCCTGAAGCATTGCCTCCATGGTTTCTTCTAAGATTTTTAAGGTTTCATTTCTCACATTTAAATCTTTGATTCATTTTGAGTTAATTTGCGTATATGGTATGAGGTATGGGCCAGGTTTTAGTATCTTGCATGTAGAAATCCAGTTGTCCTAATATCATTTATTAAAGAGACTATTTTTTCACCATTGAGAGGACTTAGCACACTTGTCAAAAATCAATTGACCATAGATATGCAGGTTTTTTTCTGGACTCACACCTATACCACAGGGGAAAATCTATAACAATACAAGAACAACAGATTTTTTTTTTAATTTTACGTTTTGTTGTTGTTGAGAATATGCACAGCAGAACATTCACCAATTCAACAATCTCTACATGTACAGTTCAGTGACACTGATTACATTCTTCAAGTTGTGCAACCATTCTCACCCTCCATTTCCAAATTGTTTCTCTCCCATTAACATAAACTCACTGCCCCTTAAGTTTCCTATCTAATCTTTCGAGTTGCTGTTGTCAGTTTGAACCCATATACCAAAAAACATCAAACCCACTGCTATCGAGTCAATTCCAACTCATAGCGATCCTCTAGGACAGAGTAGAACTGCCCCATAGGGGTTTCCAAGGCTGTAAATCTTTATGGAAGAAGACTGCCACATCTTTCTCCCGTGGAGTGGCTGGTGGGTTCTAACTGCAAACATTTGGCTATCAGCTGAGAGCCTTAACCACTGCACCACCAGGGCTCCTTTAATCCCGTATACAGGCATACCTCATTTTATTGTGCTTTGCAGATATTGTGTCTTTTACAAATTGAAGGTTTGTAGCAACCGTGCATCAAGCAAGTCTATCAGTGCCATTTTTCCAACAGCATAAACACACTTTGTGTCTTTGTGTCACATTTTGGTAATTCTCACAATATTTCAAACTTTTTCATTATTATTATATCTGTTATGGTGATCTATGATCAGTGATCTGTGATTTTACTATTGTAATTATTTTTGGCACCGTGAACCGTGCCCATATAAAACCGTGAATCTAATCGATAAATGTTGTGCGTGTTCTGACTGCTCCGCCGACCAGCCATTCCCCTGTCTCTCTCCCTCTCCTCAGTCTTCTCTAGTCCTTGAGACATGACAATATTGAAATTAGGCTAATTAATAACCCTACAATGGCCTCTAAGTGCTCGAGTGAAAGGAAGAGTTGCACATCTCTCACTTTAAATTGAAAGCTAGAAATGATTAAGCTTAGTTAAGAAGGCATGTCAAAAGCCAAGACAGGCCAAAAGCTAGATCTCTTGTACCAGTTAGCCAACTTGTGAATGCAAAGGAAAAATTCTCAAAGGAAATTAAATGTACTACTCCAGTAAACACACAAATGATAAAAAAGCAAAACAGCCTTACTGCTGATGTGGAGAAAGTTTTAATGGTCTGGCTAGAAAATCAAACCAGCCACAACATTCCCTTAAGCCATAGCCTAATCTGGAGCAAGATCCTAACTCTCTTCAATTTTATGGAGGCTGAGAGAGGTGAGAAAGCTGCAGAAGAAAAGTCTGAGTCTAGCAGATGTTGTTTCATGAAGCTGTCTCCATAAAATAAAAGTGTAAGGTGAAGCAGCAAGCGCCGATGTAGAAGCTGCAGTGAGTTATCCAGAAGATCTAGCTAATTGATGAAGGTGGGTACACTAAACAACAGATTTTCAATGTAGACAAAACAGCCTTCTATTGGAAGAAGATGCCATGTAGGACTTTCATAGCTAGAGAGGAGAAGTCAATGCCTGGCTTCAAAACTTCAAAGGACAGGCTGACTCTCTTGTTAGGGGTTAATGCAGCTGGTAACTTTAAGTTGAAGCCAATCCTCATTTACCATTCTTAAGAATTATGCTAAATCTATTCTTCCTGTGTTCTATAAATGCAGCAATAAAGACTGGATGACAGCACATCTGTTTACAACATGGTTTACTGAATATTTTAAGCCCACTGTTCAGGCCTACCGCTCAGAAAAAAAGACTCCTTTCAAAATATTATTGTTCATTGACAATGCAGCTGGTCACCCAAGAGCTCTGATGGAGATGTACAAGGAGATTAACATTGTTTTCCTGCCTGCTAATACAACATCCTTTCTGCAGCCCATAGATGAAGGAGTAATTTTGATTTTCAAGTCTTATTATTTAAGAAATACATTTTGTAAGGCTATAGCTGCTGTAGATGGATCTGGGCAAAATAAACTGAAAACCTTCTGGAAAGGACTCACTATTCTAGATGCCATTAAGAACATTAGTGATTCATGGGAGGAGGTCAAAATATCAACATTAACAGGAGTTTGGAAGAAGTTAATTCCAACCCTCATGGATGACTTTAAGGGGTTCAAGACTTCAGTGGAGGAAGTAACAGCAGATGTGGTGGAAATAGCAAGTAGAACCTGAAGATGTGACCAAATTGCTGCAATCTCA
>NW_004443972.1:18923879-18925350 GCF_000243295.1 Trichechus manatus latirostris
ATATCAGGCACTACGAAACGAACTAGAAGGTTGAATAGAAGCACTAAACAGGTTATTAGGCCAATTAACTAGGATGTTCCATGAAATCATGACCCTAACTTCCAAACCAAGAAACCAAATCCCATGAGATGTTCAGTTGTACATAAGCAGCCTCAGCAGCTACTCTTTTGTTGTTGTTATAAATATATCCAGTACACACGTTTTGCCAATTCAACTTTTTACAGGCGTACAACTTACTGGCAGCAATTACATTAATTGGCTGTGCAGTCCTACCCATTATCAATGTGATTTCCCCATCACTGTAAACTGAAACACAGTACTCCATAAGCAATAATTTCCTCTTTCCTCCTCCCTTCCACCCACTAATAAGAAACTTCTTATTAGTGATTACCAGGTTATTATTCTATAGATAGGATCATGTCATCCTTAAAAAAAGGGTAGCATTACTTGTTCCTTCCAGAGTTGGATACCTTTTATTTCTTTTTCTTGCATAATTGCTTTGGCTAGGACTTCCAGTACAATAATGAATAGCAGTGGTGAGAGCAGGCATCCTTGTCTTATTCTTGATCTTAAAGGAAAAGCTGTCAGTCTTTGTCCACTGAATATGATGTTAGTTGTGGGATTTTACATAAATGCTCTTTATTAGATTGAGGAGTTTCCTTTGTATTCCCAGCTTATTGAATGTTTTTATCATAAAAGGATGTTGGATTTATCAAATGCCTTCTCTGCATCCATTGAAATGACTATATGTTTTTTATTTATTCTACTAATATGGTGTATTACATTGATTGATTTTTCCATTGTTGAACCACTCTGCCCTTGCATTCCTTCATCAAAGAATTATATCAATAAGTGAACAGCAACTGTGGAAAATAGTTTGGAGGTTCCTCAAAAAGTTAGAATTACTATATGATCCAGAAATTTCACTCCTAGAGATATACCCAAAAGAATTGAAAGCAGAAACAAAAACAAATACATGTACAACTATGTTCATTGTGGCACTATTCACAATAAGTGTGATCGTTAAGATTGTGTGTCAACTTGGCTGGGCCATGATTCTCGCTGTTTTGGCAATTGTATAATGTTGTGATCACTTCCCTGTAGAGATTTGATATGTGATCACCCACATGATGGGATCTGCTGTGAGTTGGTACCGGTGGGGGTGGGGCCTGTGGCAGCTCACCTTCCCCTTCAGCCGTCATCTTTCTGTCCTCCATCGCCTGGCCCTTCCTTCTCTCCTTGCCAAGGCTCTTGCTGGTTCTGGATCCTGCAGTTGGCTCCTGTTCGTCTGACCTCCAGTTCTTGGGACTTGAGCTAGCAGCTTACCTGTGGTCTTGCCTGCCGATTTTGGGATTGGTGGATCTTCATGGCCTGTGAGGAACAACCTTGCTCTCCAGCCTGCCAGTCTTAGGTTCACTGGCCCCTGCAGCTACATGAATCAGGAGAAGCCTCTTTCCTGACCCATGGACTT
>NW_004443972.1:18932182-18953581 GCF_000243295.1 Trichechus manatus latirostris
CCATTCTTCTTCAGTTTGTCATTCCATATGATTGCATGGTAGGCCATGTGATTGTCTGATTCAAAATGGCCAATACCTGTCCATTTCAGCTCACTAATGCCTAGGATATTGATGTTTATGCTTTCCATTTCATTCTTTACTATTTCCAATTTTCTCAGATTCATTTTTCATACATTCCATCTTCAGATTATTAATGGGTGTTTACAGCTCTTTCTTCTCATTTTTAGTAGTGCCACATCAGCAAATGAAGGTCCCAAAAGCTTGACTCCATCTGCATCATTAAGGTGGACTCTACTTTGAGGAGGCAGCTCTTTCCCAGTCATATTTTGAGTGGCTTCCAACCTGAAGGGCTCATCTTCTGGCACTATATCAGACAATGTTCCACTGCTATTCATAAGGTTTTCACTGGCTAATTTTTCAGAAGTAGACCACCAATTCCTTCTTCCTAGTCTGTCAGTATGTACGCTTAGCTGAAACCTGTCCACCATGGGCGATCTTGCTGGTATTTGAAATACTGGCTGCATAGCTTCCAGCATCATAGCAACAAGCAAGCCACCACAGCACAATAAATTGACAGACCTGTGGGGCATTTAAGATTAGGGTGAAATAAAGACATACTTAGTTAAAATTAAGAACATTTACCTCCAGTGGAACCTCATTAAAGAAACTTCTAAAAGATGTACTTCAATGTAAAAAAATTTAAAGAAGAAAGTTTGAGGTGCAAGACAGATAACATAAAAAAATTATAAATATTTGGGTAAATCTATATGAACATTGACTCTATAAAAATAATAATCATTTATCTGTGGTATTAAAAAGATATACAGAGGAAAAATAAACTTAAGTACTAGATAAAAATATCATATAAGACAGAAGGGAGGTTTCAGGGTTAAGTAATTCTAAGTTCTTTGGGTTGTTGGGGGAGAAGGGTAGAAATAACGATTAACTTTAAACTTAGTTCAACATACTTGTTAAAATGTTAAGAATAACCACTAAGAATCTAACAGTTCATGTCTTCAGCTATTATTTCTTTAGAGAAATAATCCGTAGAAAGAATATGCATTTTTATCATAGATGGCTGAAGAGGGAAAGCACAAGAGAAAGGAGCTCCTATTCACATAGACTGGTAGGAGATTTCTAATAAAGCTTCTTTATTCACACCTTTTTTGCTGGGTTGGCTAGATCAGCATCTTAACTATATACAATGCGCTGAAGTAATAATTTGCTTCTGCTTTCATCGGCTACAGCTGACAGACCCCACAACTTTCCCGGCTGTCCACTTCAACAGTCACAGAAGAGGAAAGACTATTCCAGCCTTGGAACTTAGCTTTTAGAATTCCACAGCATACTGTTTTGGTAGAAAATTCTACTACTTGTAAATACAGAGGTAGAAAACAAAAGTAGAAACCCTTTTGATTTTCTTGGTATATAAAACCAATTCAAGTTTATGAGAAAAGAAATATTTTTAGACTTGAACATTCATGCCCTTGCCTTGAGTTGTGGTAGGCTGGAATTGTGAAATCAATGAGTATATCTACTCATTTCTTCTTAATTATTTTAATCAATGAGCAGTGATAGTGAATATCTCGAATCTTCTGATCCCAAATTTACTAATCAGTGGCTTCAAGTTTGGAGAAAATGGTGTGAAAACTTGGCTGCCTCCTAAAACTTAAGACTAGGCTCAAATCAAACCAATTTCCAAAAGTAGTAACAACACTATTTTTCACTGACTTTGATATTGTCTTTTTCTTGTTATCTGACCCTAGAAAAGTCTAAAAGTAATTCATATTTCCTGAATGTGTAGATCAATTTGACAAACTATTTTCAAGGAGTAAGAGTGGTGGAATGTGACTCAAGAGAGCTTGCCAATTTCATGGACTGCACCATGACTAGACTATCTCTGGCAGGACTTTTTTTTTTTCTTTCAGATCATCTGAATTACATTATTGCCAGATCATTTAGGGTGATGAAAGGACAGTAAACAAAATCAAAGCATGTGAGTTCAGCCATATATTTAATCAGAATCCGTTAAAGAAGTGTTGACCTTTGGCGCCGATGGAACTAACACCAACTGAATAATGCTCATTTACAGGCTGCTGTATAAATGTTTGGCATAGCAAGAGAAACAGACATCCCAAGGGTTCATGGAGTTTTCACTTTTCTCTGAGTGGATTTCTCTTTTTAGCTTTTAGCCTCTCCTAAGTGCTTTGCTACAGAGAGAGGAAAGCCATAAATGCTGACAGGGCACAAAAACGGACCAGCTAAAAATAAAGTTTCTTGAAATACACAGAAGCATGTGATGCCCAGAATTTCAGGCTAAGAATAATATTAAATGAATTAGGTTCTCATAAAGAAAGATTTCTTATAAAAACATATGTGACAATTTCACGTATAGCTAATGAGAGAAGAATGAGAAGTCTGAGGAGAAAGAAGGCTGTCCTTCGGCAGGCAGCTGGCCATTACTGCAGTGAGCCTCTTATAACAGCGAGAAGTGTTGCAGCAATAATTAATGCTACCAACTTTACTGGGCAGAACTGGTATTCTTATGTTAGATGCGTGTGGGGCATATGCCTGAGGAAAATACATGGAAAATAGACTTATTTTATATTTTTGCTTCTCTCATAATTAAAGGTGGAAAAAAAACATATTAATGCTTAAATTCTGTCTTGCTGGCAGCCTCAACAAAATAGAAAGCCTTGCTCTGGGTTTCCTGCAACATGCAAACAGAGCACATTGTTTTCACACACATATAGAAAGAAATGAGTTTTAATATTCAAATAGTTTCAAAATTTAAGATCTCCATTAAATATTTTAAATAGTTTTTTTAATGAATTATAGACCTGGAGTTGGATTGGTTAGTCTATAAGTTTGCATATATGATTATCAAAGAAATTATGTTCATCTAATCCCTGAGAAAACAAAAACTCTGCAGTAAGAAGCAGTTCAATACGAAGTGTTCGAGCGCACAGCCACTAAGGGCATGAGGTGTATGGCGCGAGGACCTCACTTCAGAAGCTAGAAAGCAAGATGTGGTGGAAAGGTGCCAGAGGTAGGAGAGACGGGGCTGCCAGAGCGCTCATCTGGGGCGGGGAACATCTTTTGTGCGTAAACCCGGTTTAAAACTGAGCTTGAGAGATTTTCTTTGCTAGTTGCCCTCATCTCACCCAGTCCCTAAACCAATGCCTCCTCAATCTAGGTTTAATATCTTCCCCATCTCTTTTAACAGAGGAATCACAGATAGTAGCAAAGAAAAGTCCAGCACTGACATTCTTGAAATTCCAAGCATTTCCACTGTTGTAGAGAAGACTCTGCAACTCTGTTGAAGGGACATCAAAGAGATTTATTGAAGCCAAAATACCATTTGAATGGGAGATGGCGAAACCTCAGGGTCTGAAGCTCAAGAATCTGAGGTGGGGCCGGGGGCTGCAAATCACACCTAGTTATAGCGCTGAAGGGGAAATAAAAATACAGTATTCGGATTGGTTTGCAGTGACTAAAGTCAGTCAAAGGCGGGACAAACGGAAGTGTGATTTTTAACATTGCTGCTTACATTAATACATCTGGAATACATGATTAGCTACAAGACATAACTGGGAGAAGATAGGGGGTCACAGGTGGGGAGAAGGGGTTTCATGGCTGAGTGCAAAGCAATGTCATGATGGATACTTTCAGGAATGGGCTGTTAAACATTATCTCGCCCAGAGCATCAGATCACCTGAGAAGCTCTGGAACAGAGAGTTTTGATGTCAGAGGCATAACAGGTATGGCAGGAAAGTTCCTTGCCCTGGGTGCCGCTTGCGGGGTGCGGGGAGGATGCAAATGAGCAGTTTCTATTGGCCATCGCAGTTTCCATCATCAGCTGCGAGAGATCATTCAGCAATTTAAAACTAATTGCCATAGGCGCTATTTTCATAGCTAGACCCCTGAAAGCGGTATTCACCAGTCTCAGCCTGACCAAAAAGAAAGTCATTTCCTTAATAATAGGGCCAGTTAATGGGTTGGTTCCTAAGCAACAGGGTTTGAATCTGTGTGAAAGGTTACACTTGGCCTTTAGCGTTAGTTTAGCCATTTTACTTTTAGGTTAGATGCGTCTTTTGATTTTATATCCCATATCATCACTTGATGCTGTATGTCTTTGGCTAATGATCACCAGGCTCTTAATATTTTACAAAGAAAGCAGTAAGCCAAATGTGAGATTATTAGTACGATATGGCTGTTGGCTTCATTTATTACACAAACGACCATTTCCTCAGTTTTAAGTTACTTTGTCTAGCTAGGTTCCCCGTTATTTTTGAACACATGCACCAGAACTCAGAAAAAACAAACAAAAAATATCATTATCTCCCGAAAAAGTGAATTTGACAATCTTAGAATGGTCGAGCTAAACCAATCAAGAGGAGAATTAAAACCACCTGGATTTAGACTCAAATCATAGGATATGATTCTGCCTGCAAAACTGAAGTTGTAGAAGAATACTAAAGAATATTTGGAAATGGCATTGTACTATGTAAAGAGCAGGTTATAAAGCAGTGCACAAAGAAGCCAGACTACGTTAAGAAAAGTAAACATAAAAAATAAAAGCCTGGAATAATATACACTAGAACATTAAGAAAAGTTCTCATGGGGAAGGTAATTGATAATGGGTTCCATTTTATCCTTTGGATTCTTTTGCACTTTTCAAAGTGAGTATACTTTATTCTTTTATTACATATTTAATCTGTAAAATCCATTTTTTACTTTTATTTCAGCAAAAACACTAATTTTCATAATGAAGTTCACATAAAATGGGTTCCATTGTCAATAATGCCAATTATTTCCTGACTTAATTTAGTTATTAGATTGAAAAAAAAAAAACATTGCCATGGAATTGATTCCCATTCATAGCCACCCTATAGGACAGGGTAGAATTGCCCCACAGGGTGTCTAAGGCTGTAAATCTTACCGAAGCAGACTGCCACATCTTTCTCCCGAGGAGCGGCTGGTGGGTTACATCCACCAACCTTTCATTTTGTTTAGTAGCCGAGTGCTTAACCACCACGCCACCAGGGCTCAGATATTATAGTTCATATAAATTAATTTCAATTTACAGAGACTTTGCTCTGCTGGAGTTGAATATAAGTCCATATTCAAATTTTCCTCATTGTTCCAATATAGTCTTCAACTTTTTTTTTTTTGCAACCCGTGATCCAATCAATGATTATACATTACATTTATTTGATAGCTCTTCAGTTGTATATAATCTAGACCATTTCTACAGTCTTTTAAAAAAAATCTTTCATGACATTGACATTTTTAACATCCCATGACAATTGTTTTGCAGAATATCTTTCAATTTTAATTTTCTGATTATTTCCCTGTGATTAGATTCAGGTTAATATTTTGACAAGAATACTGTAAAGGTGAATTGTGTTCTTCTCAAAACAGCACATTAAGAGGCTCTTAAAGTCAGTGTATTCTATTATTGGTGGTGCCCACCTTGATCCATTGGTCAAGGTGGTATCTGCCAGATTTATTCATTCTTAAGGTACATTTTCCCTTTTGAAATTCTTAAGTAGCGAGGGGCACAATACTTTGAGACTGTGTGAAAATCCTGTTCTACAACAATCTTGCACTTTCCCATTCATTGATGATTCTTGCCTAAATCAATTATTACTAAGGTGATGATGTTGTATAATTCTATCAATCCCTCTGCATTTGTAGGTTGGCATTCTTCTGAAAAGGTGAACTTTCCCTTCTCCAGTGCCTTAAAATATTTTTATCTATCAACTCTTGGATTTTTATTCAATGTGTTACAAAACCATTCCTGTCATTATTTATTTTGATACTCAAATAGTGCCAAGTCTGGCCAGTGAATGCCCTTTTACACTGACTACTGTATCCTTTCCACATCTCCACCTGTTTGTTCGGGAGTACTACTTTATGACATGTTCCGGAATTGTAATTTCCCCATCACACTTCTAATAATTTCTCCTAGAAGCCCTGATTACATCTAGTTGGGTAATAATATTAAAAAAACTAAGTTCTGGACACTGTATACTTACCGGTATTTTAGATTTTTACAGTGGACAATGTTAAGAAATGTATATATATTTACTTTTTTTTTTTTAAACCCGAGGTTATGCTGTTACTGCTAAAAATAATCGCATACCACAAGGTTCTTTCTCTCCTTTCCCATTTCGTATCTACATCTCCCTTCTCCCACAGTAAGAACCTAGTTCCCAACGGCATTAATATATTCCTTCATTTGTTCAATATTAACAATTCACACAAATAGTATTGGAATTGCTACATTCATACCAGTACCAACAGCAAATCTACTACGTAAAGTTCAGGATTTCTCTGCAGTGTTTGCTTTTGTTTGTTTTTAGAATATATCCCACTGAGGCTGTACCATCAGAGTACTATGTTCAAAAAGGAATTAATTCCACTTCTGAGTAATTAATTCTTCTGTATGATTATGTTATCAATATTACAGTGTTACTTTCCTTAGTTTCTGGGTGTTTTTTTTTTTTTTCCCCTCATGTTGTTTGCTTCTTCTGCATCGTCTTTGATTTAATTTACTTTTTGAATGTGTAAATTATTTACATGGCTCAAAAATAAAAACTTAGAAGTGTCTTACTCTCAACCCTTTCCCTTTCACCCAATTCCCACCACTCCCTCTGAGTAACCATTTTCTTTATCTGGTTCTTCCTTTCTGTGTTGCAAATATAGGAACTAAAGAAAAATTATATGTATATATATATGTGTGTGTGTATATATATATATATATATATATATATATATATATCATGGAAAAGAAGCTTTTAAACAAAAGGTAGCATACTAAGTATATGTTTTTCATTTCACAATATATCCTGGAAATTAAGCAATATAGGCTTATAGAGATCATCCTCATTTTTATAACATCTGCACCGTTGTCCATTTTTTGTGGATTTAACATAGTTTATTCAATTTTCTATAAATGGGAATTTTGTTTGTTTCTAATATTTTTCTATCAAAAATAAAAAGTCTCTGTAAATTTTTGTTTTGCTTTGTTGCGGGTGTATTTTAAGAGTAAATCCCTAGTAATGAGGTTACCAAGTCAGGCAAATTCATATTTAATTAGTTTTTTAACTATTGGCAAATAATTATTGTTCATAATAGCTTTACAGTTTTGTATTCCATCAGCAATATATGAGGGTTCCTGTTGCCATAATGACCTGAGCAACAGTGTGTTGTCAGGCTCTCAAATTTTTTGCTAATCTGATAGATGAGAAATGGTATATTGGGGTAATTTTATTTTGTGTTTTTCTTATTATGAGTGAGATTGAACATCTTTTTATATGTTCAAATTCCATTTGCATCTTTTCTACAGAAATTCTTTGTTCATGTCATTTGCTTATTTTTCTAATAAGTTTTTGCTCTTTTATTCTTCATTTTTAAGAGTCCATACATTAGGGATATTACATATCAACCTGTGATATGTAATGCAAATTTTTTCTCTCTGTTTTTGCTCATGGTGTTTTTTTACTTTGCTCATTGTGTTTTTTATGTTGTGCAGTTTTTTGAATTTTTTATTTAGTTAAAGTTATCCATCTTTTTTCTTGCGTCTCGATTTTGTGCCATAATTTATCTTAAAAGAAAAAAAATATTAAAAAGAGCAAAGCCCATGTACTTTGCCTATCTTACCACAAGTGCTTTTTAAAATTTCACATTACCAAAATTATCATTTAAGGCAAATAAATTTATTCCTGAACAATACTTGGTAAAGATAGCTTTTTTTTTCCTTAGAAAATGAATAACCTTCTCAATCCATACCAGTCACCCATGATGAATGCAGAAGCAGTGTTGAAGCCGAATATAATCCAGAGCAAAGGTGAAATAACCACATTTTTTGTCCTATTATATATATATATATACATATTATATATATATATACATATATATATATTTCCTCTATAGGTTTATATCTGCAGTCAGTTCTTGAACATTTAATACAATCAGATTATTTATGCTTTAGATGTTTTGAGAAACACCTTAAAGGTGTTTTTGTCTTAGAATATGATTTAATTTTGTTCTTGTCATTTTGCCAACATCTCAATTCCTTTAATTTACTTCTTAACCTAGAAAGAAAAAATGAGCAAATGAGTTATATTAAATGACTGAATATTTTTCAAATGTTCAATTATTTAGCTTTTCATTTTTAACCAAAATCATAAAATTTTACAGATGTGTTTAACCTCATAATTTCATAACTGGAAAATCTGTCCCCAGGATCCATCAAAATTTGTCCATTCTCTTGAGGAAAACTCTTTATCTCTGGATCTGGGTGCACCTATTTGTATATGACTAGACACTCAATCAAAGAGGGTTGTTTTGTTTCTTAGTAGTGGTAGAAATAAGAGTGCAGTTGCTTAAGAGCCTATAGAGGACTCAAGTATGAATATAGCACAATATAATGGGGAAAACCCTGGAATAGGAATCAAGAGAGTAGAGACAGAGTTGAAGTATGTTATTAACTACATTTTAGGAGCTTCAGCAATTAATCTTTGGTCTACAACATGCACATCTATAAAATCTGAGAGCTGAGACTGATAAAATATCTTCCAAATTGGGAACTTCACGATTATCTGATTTTCAGCCCTCCTCAAATAGCCTCTCTCCTCACACTTCTGTTCTTAATCTATTTGACCTGCCTCAACTATCCATACTTCCTGAATTCATAATCCTGATTCGTTTCTTCATGCAAATCCTTCTCTTTGACTCCCTTACAAGGCCACAGAAATACTTGGATAATGGACACAAATCTCCATATTGCATAACCATTTGTATTTAGCTTTCCAGCCTGTGTCAATTGCATACTGATTTTTATATACCCAACTTTTCTAGGTCAGCTACCCAAGCCTTGGCATTTCTGTTTAAGTGTGTGTGTGTGAGAGAGAGCGAGACCAAGAGACAAAGAGAGGGGGGAGGGAAGGAGAAAAGAAGGGAAGAAGAGAGAGAAAGGGTGACAGAGAGAAACAGAGAGAAGAGCTTAAGGCACAGATAGGTATGTAATACCATCTGGGGCATTAATGACTCAAAAGATGCTATGATGATGTCTCTCAATCTCCTTCAGGGCTGAGAGAGGGTGTGCAACCTGACCTTTGAAAACTGGAGGGGTTAAACACTACTAGTACAGTATCCCACCAGTCGTTAGTTGTCTGTCAGTTTGTCGTACTGTGATGACTTGCATGTTGCTGTGATGCTGGAAGCTATGCCACTGGTATTTCACATATCAACAGGGTCACACGTGGTGGACAGATTTCAGTGGAGCTTCCTGACCAAGATGGACTAGGAAGAAGCACCTGGTGATCTACTTCTAAAAGATTGGCCAGTGAAAACCTTATGAATATCAATGGAACATTGTCTGATATAATGCCAAAAGATGGGCCCTTCAGGTTTGGAAGGCACTCAAACTACGACTGGGGAAGAGCTGCCTCCTCAAAGTAGAGTCGAACTTAATGACTGGACGGAGTCAAGCTTTCAAGAACTTCATTTGCTGATGTGGCATGACTTAAAATGAGAGAAAGAACTGCAAACATCCATTAATAATCGGAGTGCAGAATGTCCAAATCATGAATGTAGGAAAATTGGAAGTCGTCAAAAATGAAGTGGAAAGCATAAAGATAGACATCCTAGGCATTAGTGAGCTGAAATGGAATGGTATTGGGCATTTTGAATTGGACAATCATATGGTCTACTATGCTGTGAATAACAAAATGAAGAGGAATGGTACATTTCAAGCTCTATCTTGAAGTACAATGCTGTCAGTGATAGGTTAATGTCCATATGTTTACAAGAAAGACAGTTAATATGACTATTATTCAAATTTACTTACCAACCACTAATACCAAAGATGAAGAAATTGAACATTTTTACCATCTTGTACAGTCTGAAATCGATCAAACATGCAATCAAGATGTACTGATAATTATTAGTGATTGGAATGCGAAAGTTGGAAACAAGGAAAAAAGATCAGTAGTTGAAAAATATGGCCTTTGTGATAGAAACAACGCTGGAGATCATATGACAAAATTCGCGAGACCAATGACTTCTTCATTGCAAATACCTTTTTTCAACATAAACGGTGACTTTACATGTGGACCTCACCAGGTGGAATACACAGGAATCAAATGGACTACATCTGTGGAAAGAGACAATGGAGAAGCTCAGTATCATCAGTCAGAACAAGGCCAGGGACCAAGTGTGGAACAGACCATCAGTTGCTCTTATACAAGTTCCTGTTGAAGTTGAAGAAAACTTAAAAAATCTACAAGAGCCAAAATATGACCTTGAGTGTATCTTCAATTTAGAGTCCATCTCAAGAATAGATTTGACCCCTTGAACCCTAACGACCACACGAGTTGTCGGATGACATCAAGGACATCATACATGAAGAAAGCAAAAGGTCAATAAAAAGACAGGAAAGAAAGAAAAGACCAAAATGGATGTCAGAAAAGACTCTGAAATGGTGAAGTGAAACAGCTGAAGAGAAGATTTCAAAGGGTGGCTCGAGAAGACAAAGCATTATAATGAAATTGCAAGGACTTGGAGTTAGAAAACCAAAAGGGAAGAACATGCTTGGCATTTCCCAAGCTGAAAGAACTGAAGAAAACATCCAATCCTCAAGTTGCAGTATTGAAGGATTATATAGGCAAAATGTTGGACAAAGCAGGAAGCATCAAAAGAAAATGGAAGGAAAGCACAGAGTCACTGTACCAAAAAGAACTGATCGATGTTCAACCATTTCAGGAGATAGCATATTACCAAGAACCAATGGTATTGAAGAAAGAAGTCCAAGCTGCACTGAAGGCATTGGTGAAAAACAAGGCTCCAGGAATTGACCGAATACCAATTGAGATGTTTCAACAAATGGATGCAGAGCTGGAGGTGCTCACTTGTCTATGCTAAGAAATTTGGAAGACAGCTACCTGGCCAAGCATCTGGAAGAAATCCATAATTGTGCCCATTCCAAAGCAAGCCGATCGAACAGAAAGTGGAAATTATCAAACAATATCATTAATATCACATGCAAGTAAAATTTTGCTGAACATAATTCAAAAGTTGTTGCAGCAGTGCATTGACATAGAACTGCCAGAAATTCAAGCCAGATTCAGAAGAGGACATGGAATGAGGGATATTATTGCTGATGTCAGATAGATCTTGACTGAAAGTAGAGAATACCAGAGAGATGTTTCCCTGAGTTTCGTTGGCTCTGGAAAGGCATTTGACTGTGCAGATCATAAAAAATTATGGATAACACTGCAAAGAATGGGAGTTCCAGAAAACTTAATTGTGTTCATGAGGAACCTGTACATAGACAAAGAAGCAGTCGTTCATACAGAACAAGGGGATACTACGTGGTTTAAAATCAGGAAAGGTGTGCGTCACGGGTGTATCCTTTCACCATACTTATTCAATCTGTATGCTGAGCAACAGTCCAAGAAGCTGGACTATATGAAGAAGAACGTGGATCAGGATTGGAGGAAAATTCATTAACAACCTGTGATATGCAGATGATACAACCTTGCTTACTGAAAGTGAAGAGGACCTGACGCACTTACTGAGGAAGATCAAAGACTACAGCCTTCAGTATGGATTACACCTCAACATAAAGAAACAAATTCTTCACAAATGAACCAACAAATAAGCAATATCATGACAAATGGAGAAAAGATTGACGTTGTCAAGGATTTCATTTTACATGGATCCATAATTAATGCCCATGGAAGCAGCAGTGAAGAAATCAAACGACGTATTGCATTGGGCCAATTTGCTGCAAAAGACCTCTTTAAAGTGTTAAAAAGCAAAGATGTCACTTTTAGGACCAAGGTGCACCTGACCCAAGCCATAGTGTTTTTAATCCCCTCATATGCATGCCAAAGCTGGACAGCGAATAAGGAAGACTAAAGAAGAATTGATGACTTTGAATTATGGTGTTGGCAAATAATGTTGAATATACCATGGACTGCCAGAAGAATGAACAGATCTTGGAAAAAGTACAGCCAGAATGCTCCTTAGAAGCGAGGATGGTGAGATTTGTCTCACGTACTTTGGACATATTATCAGGAGGGACCAGTCCCTGAAGAAAAACATCATGCTTGATAAAGTAGACAGTCAACGAAAAAGAGGAAGACTCACAAGGAAATAGATTGACACATTGGCAGGAGGTATGGGCTCAAACATAGCAAAGATTGTGAGGATGACGCAGGACCAGGCAGTGTTTCCTTGTGGTGTACATAGGGTAGCTATGAGTCAGAACCAACCCGACAGCACCTAATAACAATAACAACTGTCTAATATGCTTCTTCCAAATATAGTTGGGTAAATAACCATTCTGCTCTGTAAGATAGCTCCCATTGGTGGAACTTCCTTCTGGCCCAAGAAGATTAGTGGTCATTCTGGCCACTGGGTCAAATTGATTCTCCTTTTTTTATTACTCTATACCCAGGCTTAATCTCAGAGAAAGGACAGCCAAGGGGAAATCTTCTGAACAATATTGCTTGAGTGAATGCACTTTACCACTGTATCAATTTACAAAAGGCAGCTTTCTGTAATTTTATCAAAAACATAGTAGTAGATGGAAAATTTGACTGAATGGTCTATAATGCTTTTTAAGTCCCAGGAAACCTACTACGTTGATATACATGTGTCTTTCTTACTCTTCTAAGAAAAAGCAAATAAATCTTGTAATATATCTAAATTCAGCTATGACAATTTAAGCAGATATCTCCCTTCAATGTCTTCTATGCATAATTTCAATGCAGAAGAACCCAAAACCGGGAAGGTTTCAATTTTAGCTTGCTTCATTGTTTAAATATACATTCTGGATATTTTTAAGGTCAAGAATAAAAGATCTAAGATTAATTGCATGCTTGAGATCTCAAAAATTATCTGCTTTCAGTATAACTAGATTTGTAGAAATCACATCTATGCAAGGCTGTTTTCTATTCTAACATGAATTTTATATATGTGTAAAATTTTGTATATGCATATACATATGTATGTGTAGCATATATATGTGTGTCTATATTGAGCTGTGTCTTCAAGAATCTAAACTTTTAAAAAGATTTTTAATCTAGGGCCGTGGTTTCCTAGTAACAAGAATCACAAATAAGCTCTTCAAAGAGCTCACCCTCTACAATCATACATGCTTTCAGTTTATGAGCAAGAAAAGAGCTTTTCAGAAGCAGATTCAATTTCTGAACAGAACATCTAAGAATCAAAGCAATGGTGGGATTATAGTATAGAAATGGGGGGAGCCAAACAGATACTATAGCAGATTCTAAAGAGGTCTGATTCAACTCAAAAAAGTCAATGGAAAGAGACTCCCATAGTAACCAATAATATCACAAAAATGCTGGGTGTTGTGTAGGGCACAAGAGGTTGATGTCTTATTTTCAAGCCAGAAGTTTTAAAAGAATAGTTTAATTTTAAAGTGGGGTTAAATAAATGGGACTTCTAGACATAAAATTGAATGATGTTCATTTCCCATTTTTCCAGAGAATAAATAGCAATCTAGGTCTAGGGTTAGAGGTAAAAGGTTGTTGGCAAGTAGATTCTTTAACTTGCCCTTATATTTGATATAAAACATTGCGGGATAAGAGAGACAGACAGGTTAGAGCTTATAATTTACTTTTAAAATTGCAATTATTTGCTTTTTCCCTACAAAATTGGTCCTGCGTAAGTGCAAATAAATTGTTTGTATTAAGCTTGAAGTTGATTATGATTAAACACACACATACACACACAAACAATACACATGGATAATGGACAATGAAACAGAACTTATTTCTTTAACTACGCCAAGCGTGAGGCAGTAGAACATTTAGTAGAGTTAGGATACCTAAATTCTAAGCTGAGCTACACCAATCTATGTGATCTCTACATGTTTCTTAACTTTTTCTGAATTCTATTTTGTCATTTGTTTATTTCAAATGAACCAGGCTCAAACTTTAAGGTGCCATCAAATACCCTATGTTTCTCTGTGGTATATCAAGGGTTATACATGTATTTGACTCACACCAAGAGGAGCATTGAGATCTAAAGCAGAATTAAATGAGACCCAGTTAAGGAGATTGTTATGGGTTAGTGGAAACAGAAGTTTACCAGGAGACAGAATATCTGTGTCAGGACCTGGGTTTAGTCACCTACTGTGTTTTATTTGAAAAGTCACTATAACCTCTTCAAGATATTAAAATTTTGTAATCCACAAAATGGAGATCTCAAAGACTGATTGAAAAAATTAAATCAGGTAAGAATATGTGAATTTTGTTTGCAAACTATAGCATATTTTGTGAATGTGAGGTGTCCTTAGGGATTATTATTTACATTAAATAAAAATACAGATCCTTTTCCAAGACATTTAGGTTTGCCTTAAACAAGTACATTAGTATAAAAAATTTAAATGACAGAGCTAAAATGCATGAGTGATATCAATAGCCGTTAGAAAACATGTTAACAACTTCAGTGAATACTTGAATAAAGGTAACTTGAGATTCCTGATTGCCATCTTATAACTATTCGGGTAAACTTTAGTATGCTCATTGCATAATGACTGATATCCTATAATATAATGACATATCTAATTTCTGAGGCTCTTATTCATTTGATGTACCAACATTCATATAATTAAGAGGTACTTTGCATGTAAATGAACTTAATTTTGGTAAAATATTTCAAAGATTTCCTAGCTCACTAACAATTTGCAAATCAAGCAAATAAAGTTATGGAAGCTTCTAACTTCTGGTAATGATGGAATAACATATAATGGACTAATCCACCTGCTGATAACAATTATAAACTATGGACAAAATATAAAATACAAATGTTTAAAGAAACTGGAGAGTAAAAAAGCAGACACAAACTGAAGGAGATTAAAACATTGACAGAATGGGACCACTTGTGGTAAGATCCCTATTTATGAGGTTTTTCTCCTGAGGAAACTCCTAAGTCCACATGACATGCCTTAGATAGCTCAAGAAAAAGTCAGCCTTTTATTGGTCTAAGGCATCAGATAATGGGATTCATGGTTCTGAGTGAACAGAATTTGAGAGGAGAATCCCAGAAAGGGGAGACCCACAGAGAATCTACATAAAGTCCCCCTCAAATCATTGATTGTCCCCTAAACTGTACATGCACAGAACAGGAACTCATTGGAGGAAAACAACATCTGAAAAGCTGAGAGTTCTACTGAGATTAGCAGCTTCCCATTGTTATGGAGACAGGATTTGTGTGTGAATTTCACCATTTTAGAGTAAACTGGCAAATATCTCAGGGTCTCCATTGAAACAACATAAGGGTGACACACCCAGGGCCAGATTAAGACATGTGAGGGCCCTAAACACTGATAATCTGTGATGCTCTTCCTCTGCTTACTCATACCGTTAGAAGGGGATATGTGAGTTATATATATACATATATAATATATGTTACTGGTCCTCCTGGCTGGATCAGCAAACATGTATGTATAAGACAGTTCTTTCAAAATGAACCAGAGGCTTGTTATCTATTAATATAAGCTGTCCTTTCCCAGAAACCACTAATGTTGGATCCAGTTGCATATTGGGTAACTGTAGCAATTTAGACTTGACACCCTCACCTCTTATTTATTAGAAAGAAATAGTATACTCCCAAAAGACCCACTGAGACAAGGAGTTTCAATGACACTGGAGGGGACAGTAGAAGACAGATGTCAAAGAAAGTGTTCAAGTGCTAGGGGCCTCATAGCTTAAACAACCTTGTGCATGGGTGCCCTCATGGCCCTGTGTGAATTTTATTTCCAGCTGGCACATTCTCACGTGATGGAGCTTGTATCAATTTTTGTTTAGTGCCCTGCCAGTTCCCTTCCACTGCAGAGCTCACTTTTCGTTTTATCCTGTCTGCTTGGCATCTCTGGGTCTTTGCTTTAGACAACTGGTGCCCCTGTTTTGTTGATGCCCTAAACATGTGCCTACCTTGCTTACTTGGGTAATCTGTCCCTGGTCACACCTTAAGAGTAAAGACTGCATCCAAGGACTAAGAAATTTGCCCTAAGACTTAAAAAAAAAAAAAAAAGAAATTACCCACCCTAAGAAACCCTAAAAATAATCTAAAAGATCAGGGTGAACTGCTAGTAATTTTACTGCATGCTAGAACAAAATACAACACTCTTCAGAAGAAGATAACCAATTCTAGAGTCTCTATGATGTAATAAATACAATGTCAATTTTTCTACAACCCAAATATGTGAAGAAACAGGAAATACAATTCACTAAAAGTTAACTGATATTTGATTCAACTTTTGGAATTAGCAGTCAGGACTTTAGCATAATTATGGTAAATATGTTAAATATATTATAGAAAAAGATGGGGAAAATTGGTGAAGTGATGCAGAATTTCAGGAGAACCATAAAACTATAAAGAAGAAACAAATGGAAAATACAAAACTGAAAAATAAGATACCTGAAATAAAAAAATTCAATGCATATAATGAACAACACTTTTCACATAAAAGAAGAAGGAAGCAGGAAACAAGAAAACATGTCAACAGAAAGTATCCAAACAGAAGCACAGAGAGAAAGCAGTCTGAGAAATATAAATAGACCCTCAATGGCCAATATGGCAGTATCAAGCAGTATAACATACATGTAATTGGAGTCCCAGGAGAGGAAGGTGCAGGGAAAATAAAACATTTGAAGAAATATTGTCTGAAAATTTTCCAAATTTCATTAAAAAGAGCAACCCATAGATGCAGGAAACTCAGTGAATCCCAGACAGGATTTTTAAAAAGAAAAATGTTCCTAGGCTATCATAGTCAAGCTGCAGATAAACATAGAAAAATTCTAAAAGCAACCAGAGGAAAAAGAAACATCATATACCATATTTTAATGCAAATAATGCACACCTTCTACGTTTGTTTGCCAACTGTGCCTCCCCCCACCCCATGAGGTATTTTTATAAGTAGGCTATGCTAATTTTTTTACATCAACATGTGAAAAAAAATTGGCATAGCGTTGCTTATGAAAATACCTCATGCGAGGAGGGCGCAGTTGGCAAACAAATGTAGAAGGCTCATGTTATTTGCATAAAATACAGTACATTCTGACTTGTAGATCAGAAAATAATGGAATAACACTCTATAAATGCTGAAAGAAAAAAAAACTATACCCAGAAAAATATCTTTAAAAAATTATGGTAAAAGAAAGGCATTCTTAGGTAAACGAAAGCTGAGAGAACTTGTCACAGCAGACATACACTAAGATACTGCTAAAACACCCTCTTCAGGCTTAAGGTAAATGACTCCAGATGGAGATTCTTATATACAGGAAGGAATGATGAACACTAGAAATGGTAAAATGTGCATAAATAGAAAAAAATATATTTCTTATACGTATTAAGAAGATTCCCTGTGTTAGTTCAAAGAATAAAGAGTGTAGTAAAGCATTTATTACAATTTTTTGAAACCCATTATTTTGGACAAGTTTTATGAAATAGTCAATTAGTAATGTAAAAATAGTAAATTCCAAATGTTAAAAAAGGAGGCCTATTTGTTAAGAGTGCTATGAATAAACAATGAGCAGCACCACTCCGCCATCTCCCTTCAATTCCCTCTCTAGTTTTAAGACAAGATACTTTTCTTAGAACAGCTGACTTCCCAACATGAGTTGCTAATTCAAAATGCTGGGTTAAGGTGTAGAACAGGGTCTCAAAGAATCAAGACAATCATCACCATGGGTTTTATATTCTTTTACATGCTTTGTCATCTGAACCTGTGGCAAGTTCTTCACTAGACCATATTCCCTAAGGTTTCCCATCAGAATTAGGGAATTACTTCAAAGTAACTTATTTACACAAAATGCCTTTTCATAAGAAATTGGGCCCAATTTCTTACTGACAGTATAGATATCATGTTTTCTGGACTTTTTCTCTCAAGAAACACTTATTCAAATATTTCTCTGACAAGAATTGGAAGAATCAATATAGGATGAAGCTCTTTGGTCAATGTCGAAAAGGCAGACATTATACAAGAGGTTGAGTAGGGACCCTTTGCTTTAGTTAACATGTTATTAAGAAATAGTGTCAAAGTTATATTACTGAAAATATGGTACCATTGTGCTCTTATGAGAAGATGCACCTCAGAAGTCAATTCCAACTATTTTCTCAAAATGATATGTATTGCCAATTTATCATCAAAATGATATCTAAAGGCTAGAAAAGTAGAAACTTGAAATCTATACAATTTTAAGTGAAAGTATAAACCATAAGAAAATCACTAGATGGTTCTAATAGAATGTCATATTTAGAATGTTCATAGGATACGTTAAGCATACCAGAGTATGTTAGCTACCAGTTTTAGCCCCAAGTTGCAGCTTCCTAAATTGTTGAATGGAGTATGGATGGAATGAGTTTATAATTTCTGTCTGAACACTGAGGAATGCCTGTCCAAAGAAACGATAGATTTTTGGTGTAGTTGATATAAACGTTGGCAAACTTAAGCAGCAATGGGACTTTTACGGATGAAACTTTCAAATACAGTTTTGTAAAAGATATCCAACTGTTTTCTAAAAGGTTATTTTATATGGTTTGCCCTTTTTAAAAGGGCAAGAATGTAACATATATTCATTCTTTAATTTGTCATTCATTTATTCTTTCAATTAACTAAGTAATCATCATATATTTATTGAGGTCCTGCTATGGACCAGGAACAGTTGTATGTGCTGTGAATGTAATTGTAAACAAGACAGGCATGATCCTCCAAATCACATGGCTATAGTCTAGTGAGAAATATGGACAAGTAAACAGCAATTCAATACAGTGTGAGAAGAGTAGGTTATTATGAGAGAATTTATTCTCTTAATAGAATATATAGTTGGAGACAGCTTCCTAGAACAAAAGGTTAATTAAGTTGAGATCAGATGATTGGAATTAGTCAAGTAAAGGAAAATAAGACTGCTCTGTGTCAAAGGAAAAGCATATAGAAAGACCTAGAGGTAAGAGAAAGGGTCGAAATAAAACTAAAGCCATTTCTAATGTCTGGAAGCAAATATTCCAGTGGATAAATTGTGAAAGATGAAACTAAAGTGTTAGGCAGAGCCGAGGCCATAAAAACCCTTGTAAAATATAGAAAACCAAAATATAAAAAGTAGTTTGATATTTATCTTAAGATCAATTAATGACCATTGAAGGATTTTAAGTAATAACATGATGTGATCAGTTTTGCGTTTGTAAACAGATCACTTCAACTAAATTCCAGACAGAGACCTTAAGATATTTCAGTAAACGATATGAGAGAAGATGATAGCCTGAAAAATATGTGGTGGCTGTGCAGATGAAGAGAACAGGATTCTTTCCAGAAGTTGTTGATTGTTTGAATGTGGCTAAGAAAGGATTGGAGATAGCATGCTAACCAATTATTTATGTGAGAACTTAGACTTAAAAAAAAATTAAGGCATAATCTTCATGCAAAACAAAAGAACCAATCTTAAATGTAGAGTTTGATGAGCTATGAAAAATGTACACACCCATGTAACCAAAAACCAAACCCGTTGCCCTTGAGTCGATTCCAACTCACAGTGACCCTATAGGACAGACTAGAACTGCCCCATATGGTTTCCAAGGAGCAGCTGGTGGATTCAAACTGCTCACCTTTTGGTTAGCAGCCTGAACTTTTAACTACTGCACCACCAGGGCTCCCCATGCTAATGGAGATACAAAATATTTTCATCATCCCACTAAGTTTCTTTATGCCTCTTTCCAGTCAAACCCATCCCTCTTCTGATTTTTATCACCATAGTTTTGCTTGTTCTTGAACTTCATATAAATGAAGTTTTACATTATGTAGTCTTTTGCATATGGCTTCTTTCACTTAGTAAAATGTTTTTGAGTTCATCCATGTTGTGGAGTTAATCAGTAGTTTGTGCTTTTTCATGTGAGGTGGTATTTCTTTCCATGAATATATCACAATATGTTTATCCATTCTCTTGTTGCTGTATATTTGATTGATTTCAATATTTATACATTATGAAAAAAAATTGATATAAATGTTCTTGTACCAATTTTTTCTCTTGGGTAAACATCTAGGAGAGTAAATGTCAGGTCAAAGAATTGGTGCATGTTAAGTTTACACAATAGTGCCAAACTTTTTCCAAAGTGATTGTAACATTTTACAATATATGAATGTTCTACTTGCTTCAAATCCTCTCCAATACTTGGTATGATCAGTCTATTTAATTTTAGCCATTCTATGTCTCACATACTTTGGACATGTAATCAGGAGGAATTAGTCCCTGGAGAAGAACATCATGCTTGGTAAAGTCGAGGGTCAGAGAAAAAGAAGAAGACCCTCAATGAGATGGATTGACCCAGTGGCTGCAACAATGGGCTGAAGCATAGTAACAATTGTGAGGATGACGCAGGACCCGGAGTGTTTCGTTCTGTTGTACATAGGGTCACTATGTGTCGGAATTGACTCGATGGCACCTAACAACAACAACAGTGGGTATAAACTGGTATCTCATTGTGGTTTTAATTTGTATTTAGGATAACTAATAATGCTAAAAATCTTAATATGTTTATTTGTCATTCACATATCTTCTTTCATAAAGTGTCCATTGAAAGCTTCTATTTTTTACTGAGATATTTCTTTATTATTTACTTGTAATTTTTTATAGATTCTATAAACCTGATAGATTTCCTATTTATTCACTAATTATACACTTTAACATTGGTTGTAATAGGTAATTTTAAATTCTTATCTCATAATTACAACATCTAGGCTATCTTGAGGTTGATCTTCATTGACTGTCTTTTCTCTTGAATATAGGTCATGTTTTTCATATTTATTTGTATACCCAATAATTTTGAATTGTATCCTGGCCATGAAAAATTATATATCATAGAGATTCTGGATTCCCCTATATTCTCTTTGGAGTGTGGATTTTTTTGTTTGTTTTATCGTATAATTAACTTGGCTGGACTAAAATTCCAAGCTTTGTCTTCCCTATCACGACAGGCAGCTAAAACTCCTGCGTACTTCTTTGCTGTAGCTGTAGGTGTCAGTGGCTTCATTGACTTTCTTCTAATGCCCCTCCCTCCTTTTTCCTCCCCAGTTGTCTTTGGGTTTCTCTAGAAACTCCTTCTTAAATAGAGTTTGCGCCTTACATCTCTCTCAGTTGCAATCCACCGTTATTATACTAGAGTCCTGTTGATGTGTTGGTGAGGTATTGGCAGTAGAAGTGTTCTATAAAATTAGGAATAATTCTCCTTTTTTTTTTTTTTTATTGAGCCAGAATCTCTGGGCTGTGACCTTCAGAAAAATTTCTCAGCCTTCCCCCACCACCTTATGTAATATAGAGGGAGTCCTTGGGTGGTGCAAACTGTTAACTAAATGTTTCAGCT
>NW_004443972.1:18960447-18961481 GCF_000243295.1 Trichechus manatus latirostris
GTGATTTTATATTTGGTAACTAGATTTTGTTAATTATGTAGCTTTTTAAAGCTTTAATTTTAAAACATCTTTAATGCAAAGTTTATTCAGTTATTCAGTTATTCAGAAGTCCAAAGAGTTTCTAGGAAAGAAATACATTCGCTAATTGCAGAAAATCCTTAAATATTATTGTTTAATAATTGGTTCTTTTGCATACAAGGGAGACGACACGGAAAAATTAATGTATAAAATGTCTCAACAACCACATTCACATGTAGGGAAATAAATTTGGTCCAGTGGGCTATAATTAATTAGAAATGCCTGATCTGAGCAGCTTCTCTTCCTCCTATCCGCCATCTCAGACAAGAATAAAGTTAAATTAGTAACATCACATTAATAAGGTACATCCCATTTCTAAAAATCTAAAAACAGTAGAAGTAGCATTGAAGAAAGAGTATTTGCATACCATCTAGTGGTAGATTTAAAAAACAGCTGAAGTTTAAAAAAAAAATTTTTTTTTAAATAGGGATAGTGTATGTGATTATACTTGCCTAAATATAAACGCCACCACTGGTCTGTCAGTTTCTCGTACTGTGGTGCTTTGCGTGTTGCTCTGATAATGGAAGCTATGCCACTGGTATTTCAAATACCAACAGGGTCACTCAGTGGAGCTTCTAGACTAAGAGAGACTAGGAAGAAGTACCTGGCAATCTACTTCTAAAAAAATTGGCCTTTGAAAACCTTATAAATAGCAGTGAACACAGCCTAATACAGTGCCAGAAGATGAGTCCCTCAGGTTGAAAGGAATTCAAAATACAAACAGGAAACAGCCGCCTCTTGAAAGTAGAGTTGACCTTAATGACGTAGTTGGAGTAAAACTTTTGAGGACATCATTTGCTGACGTGGCAAGACTCAAAACGAGAAGAAAGAGCTACAAACATCCATTAATAATCAGAAAGTAGAATGTATGAAGAATGAATCTAGGAAAATTGGAAGTTGTCAAAAATGAAATGGAACGCATAAAGATCGATATCCTAGGCATTAGTGAGCTGAAA
>NW_004443972.1:18962202-18964159 GCF_000243295.1 Trichechus manatus latirostris
CTTGAATTTAGAGACCATCTCAAGAATAGAATTGATGCAATGGACACTAACGACTGAAGACCAGATGAGTTGTGGGATGACATCAAGGACATCATACCTGAAGAAAGCAAAAGGTAATTAAAAAGACAGAAAAGAAAGAAAAATCAAAATGGATGTCAGAAGAGACTCTGAAAGTTGCTCTTGAAGGTAGAATAGCTAAGGAAAAAGGAAGAAATGATGAAGTAAAAGAGCTGAACAGAAAATTTCAAAGGGTGGCTCAAGAAGACAAAATAAAGTATTATAATGAGATGTGCAAAGACCTGGAGTTAGAAAACTAAAAGAGAAGAACATACTCAGCATTTCTCAAGCTGAAAGAACTGAAGAAAAAATTTAGGACTCAAATTCTGTGGGCAAAATATTTAATGAACCAGGAATCATCAAAAGAAGATGGAAGGAATACACAGAGCCACTGTACCAAAAAGAACTGGCTGACTTTCAACCATTTCAGGAGGTAGCATATGATCAAGAACCTATGATGCTGAAGGAAGAAGTCTAAGTTGCACTGATGGCATTGGCAAAAAACAAGGCTCCAGGAATTGACAGAATACCAATTGAGATGTTTCAACAAACGAATCGAACACTGGAAGCACTCATTCATCTATGCCAAGAAATTTAGAAGACAGCTACCTGGTCAACCAACTGGAAGAGACATTTGTACCCATTCCAAAGAAAAGTGATCTAACAGAATGTGGAAACTATTGAACAATACCATTAATATCACATGCAAGTAAAATTTTGCTGAAGGTAATTCAAAAACGGCTGCAGCAGTACATCAATAGGGAACTGCCAGAAATTCAAGCTGAATTCAGAAGAGGATACGGAACAAGGGAAATCATTCCTGATGTCAGATAGATCTTGGCTGAAAGCAGAGAATACCAGAAAGATGTTAACGTGTGTTTTATTAACTATGCAAAGGCATTCAACTGTGTGGATCATAACAAATTATGGGTAATACTACGAAGAATGGGAATTCGAGAACAACTAATTGTGCCCATGAGGAACCTGTATATAGACCAAGAGGCAGTTGTTCAAACAGAACAAGGGGATACTGCAGGGTTTCAAGTCAGGAAAGGTTTGTGTAATGGTTGTATCCTTTCACTATATTTATTCAATCTGTATGCTGAGCAAATAATCCAAGAAGCTGGACTATATGCAGAAGAATGAGGCATCAGGATTGGAGGAAGACTCGTTGTGGTGTGATTAATTACTTTTGTGTGTGGCCTTTCTAGCCATGGTCTTTTAACTCCCACCCATGTGATTGTGTGATAAGGTAATTGTGGCCTACCAAGGCGATTGGTCAGTTTTGCCTTAAAAGAGAGCCAATTCCAGAGTAGGGAGGAGACCACCACCACCAAGAAAGGAAAGAACCAGCAGCAGAGACCCAGCAGCAAAGACCTGGCAGCAGAGATGGCTTGGTGGGCTTCCTTGCCTATGGAGGGAGAAAGCTGAGTGCCTTTGGACAGACACTGAGGGCCAGGGAGAGGTGTTCTTGTGGGTACAGCTAGGCAGAGATTATCCTGATGAAAGAACTGTATCCTGAGTATTCCTGAGCCTGAATTTGTAACTGTTACTTCCCTAATAAATGCCATAATTGTGAGTATGGTCTGTGAGTTCTGTATAACTACTGCAATGAATTATTGAATCCAGTAGAGAGTGCTGTGGTAGGGACAGTAAGTGTCAGAATTGGTAGAGAATGGCAGAGAGAGGAGGCATTCTGACCTCTGCCTCATAAGAATCAGGCTTGGGCTGTTGATCTTGGTTCTCCTTTCCCTTTGTGGGGTTGGAGGAGGTCAGACACTGTCCCCAATCCATTTTTATACTCATTAACAACCTGAAATATGCAGATGACACAATTTTGCTTGCTGAAAGTGAGGAGAACATGAAGCACTTACTGATGAAGATCAAAGACTACAGCCTT
>NW_004443972.1:18964868-18965917 GCF_000243295.1 Trichechus manatus latirostris
TTTGGATCATTCTTAGTGCATGCACAAACACACTACCTACCATCACCTAAAAGATAATTATTTTATTCTTCTCTTTTTTTATATATTAAAGGTATCAAAGGTTATGATTTTGCAGTAACTACACCCATTTCTTTGGTCAGAAATTGAGTTTTGTTTCTGAGTTCAAGCATAACATTAAAGCAGAATGCCCTTACGTTGAATTTAAAAGATCTAAATGAGGTGTCATTATAAAATAATAGTGGACAACAAAATATAACAGCTGAAGCTTTTGTCCTGTTTGTACAGATTGGGATCATTTTTAAAATAAAGCCTTGTCATAATGGCTTCCTCTGGGGCACTGTATGGAGAAGGCAGCTTAATGACCAGCTCACCATCTTCTTGTTGGTGATGTCATAATTCAAGCCAATTGTATGCATTCTCTCCATATTTCTGAAAAAGTAATTAGTAATAATTTAAATACAGAATAAGGCTCTGGAATTCATTTTTGCTTAGAGTAACTTGAGGCAGAAGTGTCCAGTTTACAGGGCACTGTGGCCATAATACTCATGGCAGTGAATACAGTACAGGCAAACAAGGCAGAAAGCGTTGCCTTCCTGTTGAGAGTGCATGGCGAGGCAGAGGCGTTTGTGGCAATGTAGCTATCAGGACAATGCTACATATGCTCTGCTGCCAGAGAAAAATTCAAAGAAGACCAGGGATTCCTGGCACATTCATTTGGAAAGGATCATGCTAAGCAAGGAAAGCTGAATTCTATGATAAAAATAAAATGGATCACATTAGTGGAGTCCTCAGTTGGGGGCCTACATAATTGAAAGGGGAATCTGCCTTCAGGCTGAGTCTGTGCCAGGTAAACCTTGCAGGGCAGAAGGTGTTTTCTTTTCTGTTTTTTTTTTTTTTTTTTTTTTTATCAGAGCTCTGATTACAGGAGATGAGAAGATAACACTTGAAGATCGTCTTGTAACTTTGTGGTGTGGGTTGTGAAAAATTGAAATTTGGACTCTACTCATTCTGGCTTCCTTCAAAGTTAAAGGCATATGGCATTCAGTTCT
>NW_004443972.1:18966196-18967685 GCF_000243295.1 Trichechus manatus latirostris
GGGCAATTAGCCCATCGATCCCACTGGAACCCCTAAAGAGCAATGCAGAATTCATCTCAGAATTGTTCACCTGAGGTGCAGAAGAGGAGAACAATTTTCCCCACCAGTGCAACCTGGCTCTTTACAATTTAGAGTAAAGGGAGACTAAAGAAATTTAGAGTAGGGAGGACTAAAGCATGTCAATTATGCTGAAAAAAGTCTGAGATGGAAGCAGATTTCTACACACTAAGGATCACCCATAGGAATAAGTTTTCCAGCCCCCAATGTTCTTTATGAGGCTGCCCTTAATCTCCATTAATACTTGAACATTTCTGTTTCTCAGGTGACTCCTCTTTATATAAGGTATTTGGGAGATTGTGGGAGAAATTATATGAGCATAGACTTCTGGATTATTTTATGTCTCTCAATACTCCCTGGACAAATCATAGTTATTGAATATTTTCATGAAAGAAGAAATTAAGAGACCTAATGCCACCACAATATATCTTCATGACATGGCCTGAACTACTTAACATGAATCTAGTTCCCCATCAAAATTTGGAAAAATAAAATCTTTGAGGTTTTGTAAGGATCGCATAAGATATATGAAACCATTATTCAAAGTGAACAGTAATCTTCAAATATAGGTATGTATGCCCTTTTGCCACTTCAGCCTTATGGTATCTAATGTTCTCTTTAGTTCACAAGCATTTTCTGCAAATTACAACAAAGGGACCCATTAAATCTTTATCCTGATAGATATCATTTAGTCAGATTACTCAGGACTTCCTAGACTTCTATCAGAATCCTACTTTTCTCCCAACATACTCAATAGTTATCCATTATGTAATAAAACCTAAAAAAGAAAATCATGGCCTGTCCTGATAAAGGTTGCTATTTTCTTCCAGAACCAAGCATTCAGGGGCCATTTGGGGGGTTTCCTTGGCACTGCCGCTGGATGTATGGCAGACTGAAGAACTCTGTTCAACACCCACGGTGCTGAATGCTCCACATTCTAAATATGTTGCTGGACAACTTCCCAGATTGTACATCTGCCTCTCTAATTTACACCTCCAAAGATGACGGTGAGCAAGTAAGAGGTGAGAAGCCTTAATGAACTACTCAGAGCCTTTGCATGTGCTGTGGGAAACTTCCCAGAACACAGCAAACCTGGGAGCAGGGGGCTGATGGTAAACAAATATCAGAACACTCCATTTCCCTGATGTCAGTTACACTCCAATGCTACCTTGACTTCAAAGACTGGCCAAAGATCCTTTCCCTCTTTTTCTTATCTTCTATTAGCCCTTCCAAGATGCCTCCAGGACTCCAAACTGGACATGCACTGAATCCTTCTGTTCAGTCTGCTGCCAGAATGCTGGTCCCAGTGTGATTGGGGACTCCTTTTAGCAGGATATTTTGGGTCTGTTTTCCACAAGATGGATGATGCTCAGGTAGAAACTATGCCTTCATTAGAATGAAAATGTTTTCCTTGAAAATAAAACTACTAAGA
>NW_004443972.1:18968471-18970163 GCF_000243295.1 Trichechus manatus latirostris
TTGTGTTGTTGTCATCACTGGTGCCTATTCAGAATCAGATGAGCCCTGGTGGCATAATGGCTAATCACTGGACTGCCAACTAACTGAAAGTTCACTGGTTGGAACCTACGAGCCACTCTACAGGAAAAAAGACCTGGTGATCTGCTCCCGTAAAGATTTCAGCATAGGAAACCTTATGGAGCAGTTCTACTCTGTCCTATAGGGTTGATTGCTATTGTTAGGTGATGTCAAGTCGGTTCCAACACGTAGTGATCCTATGTACAACAGAACACTGCCCCATCCTGCACTACACTCACAATCATTGCTATGCTTGAGCCCATCGTTGCAGACATTGTGTCAATCCATTTCATTGAGGGTCTTTCTCTCTTTGGCTGACCCTCCACCTTACCAAGCATGATGACCTTCTCCAGGGACTGGTCCCTCCTAACAACATGTCCAAATTACATGAGACGAAGTTCCCTATCCTGGCTTCTAAGAAGCATTCTAGCCATACTTCTTGCAAGACATATTTGTTCATTCTTTTGGCAGTCCATGGTACATTCAATATTTGTCACCAACACCAGAGTTCAAAGACATCAATTCCTCTTTGGTCTTCCTTATTCATTGTCCAGCTTTCGCATGCATATGAGGTGACTGAAAATACTATGGCTTGGGTCAGGCCCCAAAGTGATATCTTTGCTTTTTAACACTTTAAAGAGGTCTTTTGTGGCAGATTTGCCCAATGCAATACATCATTCAATTTCTTGACTGCGGCTTTCATGGGCACTGATTGTGGATCCAGGTAAAATGATATCCTTGACAACTTCAATATTTTCTCCCTTGTTATTGGTCCAGTTGTGAGGATTTTTGGTTTCTTTATGTTGAGATGTGTTACGGATTGAATTGTGTCCCCCCCAAAAAATGTGTGTCAACTTGGCTAGGCCATGATTTCCAGTATTGTGTGACTGTCCACCATTTTGTCTTCTGATGTGGTTTTCCTGTGTGTTGAAAATCCTACCTCTATGATGTCAGGGAAGCAGGATTAGAGGCAGTTATGTTAATGAGGCAGGACTCAATATACAAGATTATGTTGTGTCTTAAGTCTATCTCTTTGAGACATAAAAGAGAGAAGCAAGCAGAGAGACATGGGAAACTCATACCACCAAGAAACAAGAGCCAGGAGAATATCTTGTCCTTTGGACCCGGGGTTCCTGCACTGAGAATCTCCTCGACCAGGGAAGATTGATGGTAAGGATCTCCCCCAAGAGCCAACAGAGAGAGAAAGCCTTATCCTGGAGCTAGCACCCTGAATTTGGACTTCTAGCCTCCTAAACTGTGAGAGAATAAATTTTTCTTTGTTAAAACCACCCACTTGTGGTATTTCTGTTATAGCAGCGCTAGATGACTAAGACAAGGTGTACTTCATACGGAAGGCTGTAGTCTTCGATTTTCATCAGTAAGTGCTTCACTTCCTCTTTACTTTCAGCAAGCAAGGTTATGTCATCTGCATATTGCAGGTTGTTAATGAGTCTGCCTCCAATCCTGATACCTAGTTCTTCTTCATAGTCTAACGTCTCGGATTATTTGCTCAGCATACTGAATGAATAAGTATGATGAAAGGATACAACCCTGATGCACAGCTTTCCTGATTTTAAACCACGCAGTATCCCCTTGTTCTGTTTAAATGATTGCCTTTTGGTCTATGTACAGGTT
>NW_004443972.1:18992035-18993714 GCF_000243295.1 Trichechus manatus latirostris
ATCTGAGCAAAAGGAGGGGGAGGTGGTGAGATGTAAGGAAGATATCAAAAGAAGTGGAAAAAAGCAACACCAGCAGTCAACAAATGGCACTCAGAGAGCCAGCCAGTGCGGGCGGGTGGAATCCAACTAGCTGGTGTGTCCTGGACAAGAGACTGTGGCCACAGGAAGCAGAGGAAGCCGAGTGGGGGTGAAGAACGGTGGGGGGTGGGAAACCGTATATCGCAAATTACCGGTTGTTTTGTCTCCCACTGGAAGGTCCATGAAACTGCTTTCTCGTACCCCCTATTTGCCGGTCTCTGATAGGAGTCCAAGATGGCGGACCTGTGCTGCGTTAGCTGATAGGGGACCTCTGCATGAACCTCTCTTCGCTCTCCATTCTCTCACTCCATTTGGTGCTTGGCTGAGTTCTTTATCTCTTCATTTGATGTTTTAAGGTTTCAGGATTATTGTATTCTCTGTTTGGCTTAGTTTTTCAGATCTTTGCTGTGGCAGGCCGGCGTGGTGCTTCTGCCTAGAGCACCATTTTTCCCAAACTCATTTTTTCTCTCCAATTTCAGTCTTTCCTGATGTCCCCAACTCCATTTTCTCCTAGCTACCATCATCCACAAGAGCCCAAGTGGCATGGTAGTTAAACACTGGGCTGCTAACCAAAACGTCTGTGGTTCAAACACACCAGCTGCTCTGTGGGAGAAAGATGTGGCAGTTTGCTTCTGTAAAATTTACAGTTTTGGAAACCCTATGTGGCAGTTCTACTATATCCTATAGGGTCACTATGAGTCAGAATCCACAATAGGTATGGTTTTGGTTTTTAGTGCACGTCATCCATGCGTGTCTTATTTTGTTTGAATATTGAAAGCTTCTTTTTCATTAATAAATGTTTTTATTGAAATATACTTATATAAAAGTACAGAACTCATAAGTGTACAGCTTGAAGAATAAGCAGCAAATTGACACAGTGATATAACCAACCTGTATATCAGGAGCTAAAATATTATCAGCATCCTGGAATCCTCCTTCATGCTACCCCTAAATCATTGCTCTCTCTCTCCTCCCCAAAGTTAACCACAATGCTAATAACCTCATAATTTACTTTTGCCTTAATTTAATATAAATGAAATCATATTCAATGTATTTCTGGTTGTAGATTCTTTTCCTTAATATTACATTGTAGCATTTATCCAGGTCATTTTGTGTAGCAATAGTTCAGGTATTTTCTTCACTGCATAGTATTCGATTATGTATGCCATAAATTATTTATTCAGTCTAATGTAGATAGGCCTTTGAGTTGTTTCACATTTTTAATCATTTCAAATATTGTTGCTATAACTTTCTTATACATTCCTTTTGTTTTTTGGTGAACATATGTATGCATGTTTTTGTTGGCTATATATATACCTAGGAGTGAACAGCAGGTCACAGAGTAGGCTTTTTAAAAGAGGTTGTACTGAATTACAGTCCCATCAGAAATATATGAGAGTTCCAATTCCTCTAAATTCTCACCAACACTTGGTATTTTCAGGCTTTTTAATTTTAGCCATTCTGGTGGGTATGTTTTAGGAGCTTACTGGGAACTTAATTTGTATTTCCTAATGGCTGATGGTGGCTGATGATTGGAGCCCTAGTGGCATAGTGGTTAAGAGCTTGGCTGCTAACCAAAAGGTAGGCAGTTCAAATCCACC
>NW_004443972.1:18994936-19003381 GCF_000243295.1 Trichechus manatus latirostris
TCAGACTTCTAGCCCCCTAGATTATGAGAGAATAAATTTCTGTTTTGTTAAAGCCAACCATTTGTGGTATTTCTGTTACAGCAATGCTAGATAACTAAGACACACCTTCTCACAATTATTTTTTGTCAATATTGTCTTAGAATTATCAGCTCTTTTTGTGTAGACACGGTTTTTGGAACCAGACTTCTTATTTACATACACACAAGTACAGAAAGGACTGCTGGGATTTTGCTTAGGATTGCATAAAATCTAAGGATCTATTTGGAGAAAATACACATAATTACACTATTGAATCTTTTAATAAAAGAACATGGTATATCCCCACTGATTAGTTTTTTTTTTTTTTAATTTCACTAATATTTTAAAGTTTTTTATATGCAAGTTTTGTACATTAGTTAGGTTAGGCATTTATCTTCCCTTTCCCCCACCCTCATGTGTAGAAATTCAAATGAACTTGATAAATTCACTTAGTAATCCTAATACTTTAGCTATGCATTCATTTTTATTTCCTGCATACATAACTATCCTTTCTGCAAACAAAGGAGTTTTATTTCTCCCCTTTTTTTTTCCTGATAACTTTTTTTCTTTGTCTTAGTGTTCTGTACTGGCTAGGGACTCCAGTACAACATTGAATAAAAGAGCTGATAGAATGTTATCCTTCCTATCTCAGTGTAGAAAGCACGATGTTTGTTCTAAGTTTTTGTAGCTACTCTTTACTAGATTAAGGAAGTACTTTTCTATTCCTAGTTGGCTAAGAGTTACTTTTTTCTAAATTATGATTGGGTGTTGAATAATATCAAATGTTTTTCTGCATATATTGTGAAGATTATTTAATTTTTACCTTTTTCTGTTAATGAGATGAATTACATTAATTTTTCTAATCTTTAAATAATCATTTATCCTTGGAGACAAAGCCTGACTTAATCTGATGCATTATAATTCTTACATTTTGCTTGATTTTGTTTTTTAATATTTGTTTAGAATTTTTTCATCTATGTTCATTAGAAAAATTAACCTATTATTTTCATTTCTTATTATCCCCATCTAAAATTTTTATATCAGATTTTTGTGTCCTCATAAAATAAGTTGGGAGGTGTTATCTTTTTTTTCAATTTCCTGGAATAAACTGATAAAATTGGTGTTATGTCTTCCTTAAATGTGAAGGACAATTCTCTATGAAACTTGTCTGGACTTGGTGGAGTTTTATTAGTTGAATAATAGCAATCATTGATTATATTTTAATAGACATAGAACTATTCAGATGTTCTCTTTCCTCTTATGTCAGTTTTGGTAAGTTGTGTTTTTTAAAGATTAGTGTATTTGATCTATATTTGGAAATGTATTGTCATAAAGTTGTTCACAAAATCTTGCTATAACAATTGTGATATCTGAATCATCTAAACTCTGTCTCCTTTTATTCCCTTATATTTATATTTTGTGTCTTGTCTCTCTCACTCTTTTTTTTCCAATAATCTTTCTAAAAGTTTAACAACTTTATTACTTTTTTCAAGCAACTAAATTTTGCTTTAAGGATTTTGTCTATTGTATTTTTGTTGTCTATTTCATCAGTTTCAGCTTCTAGGTACTATTGCTACTTTCTTTGGTTTGATTTACTGTCTTTTCCTAACTTCTTGAGATGGATGATTAGGTAATTGACTTTCCGTTTGTTTGTTTGTTTGTTTCCCCTAGTATATGCCTTTAAGGCTGTAAATTGTCATGGGCATGATTACAGCTACATTCCATAAATATTTATATGCTGTATTTCCATAGCTATTTAGTTCAAAATATTTCCTAATTTTCTTTATTTCTTTTTTGATATATGGTTTATTTAATAGTGTTATCTACGATTTCCAAATATTTAGAGATTTTCTCTTAATCTTTATTAGTGATTTTAGCTTAATTTCACCATTATAATATATTTATTTGAATTCAATTCCTTAAAATATTTTGAGATTTCCTTTGTCCAGCTTGGCATATTTACCAAAACTAAATATATTTTGTGCCTTAAGGAAAATCTTGACTACAGTTGTGTCTTTTTGCTGTTAAATTCTTATTTTGATTTCTTAATGTCAATTATTGTAATTTTCAGATCTAGCATTTCTATTTAATCCTCTGAAATAGTGTCTAGTTTTCTTCTGACATGCTCTATCTTGTCATACAATTTCATGATAACTCCAATATACTGATTTTTCTCTAGGTCTGTTTATATTTTCTGTTTCTTTTTTTTCTCGTTTTTTTCATGCAATTTTTCTTCTCTTATGCCTAGTATTTTGATTGAATGCCAAATATTATATATATAGAAAGATATTCTAATGTTATGGAGGATGTTATATTCCTCCAAAGAAGATTTAATTTTGCTTCTGGCAGACAGCTACGTTAGGGGTAAATAACCTTATTCTTTAAACTTACTATTAGCTGGATTTTTTGTGTGTGTGTGAATGTTGGTCTATTTTCCTTCATCCATACTCCTAGCTAGGTTGTAATCCTTCAAGATTTGCAACAGAAAACCTGAGGTATTTGCCTAACACCTTCCTCCTTGATTGCTTTGAACCATAATTTTGTTTCATCACCTTCATATAGGCACACCTAGAGGCAGTGTGTGCATCCATCCCTGCTCTCGCTCACAGGGAAACTTTCTATTTGTTCTGTTCAATTACATTTTGGTCAGTTAGGGAGATATTTCCTCTCTGATATGATCTCCACACAAGACTTCTACTGTTCCGTTAGAGGTGAGTACAAAACAGAGCCACCTCTAGAGTAATTAGCACCTTGAGCAAATATTTTTTGCAAGGTCCTATCTACATCAACAGAACCCTGGTAGAGCAGTGGTTAAGAGCTGGGCCGTTAACCAAAAGGTTGGCAGTTTGAATCCACCAGCTGCTCCTTAGAAACCCTGTGGCGCAGTTCTACTCCATCCTATAGGGTCACTATGAGTTGGAATCGACTCAACGGCAACAGGTTTGATTTTGTTTTTATTTACATCAACAATGTAATTAAAAGTTACACTACAATATTCATGGGTCTATGTGACATATTACCAGTAAAGTTTCTTTTTTAATAGTGCACAGAGAAGTATTTGTTTATTGTCCACTCAGTGCCCAAGATGATTTTTTGCAGCATCCAGGCAGCATCTCTTTCTGTTCAGGTTCAGGAATCATTTGCGTGTGTATTTGTGTTTTCTATATTGTCAAATGGCTGTTCCTGGCTAACGTCCTATTTTGCATCTTCAGAAAAACGCAGCAATATAGTTATTAATTAGAATGCCATGGTTCTTTGAAACCTGTTTGTACTGAAATAATGTAGATCTTGCCTCTGCAGAGTCTTAATACAATTCATTTAATGCTGGTTACCTTGTTACTTTATGATTCTGTGTCATCTATCACAAAGCAAACAAACAAACTCCTTGCTGTTGAGTCAATTCTGACTCACAGCGACCTTATAGGACAGAGCAGAACTGTCCCATAGGGTTTCCAAGGCTGTAATCTTTACAGAAGCTGACTGCCACATCTTTCTCCCATGGAGCTGCTGGTGGGTTCAAACTGCCAACCTTTCAGTTGGAAGCTGAGTGCTTAACCACTGCACCACCAGGGATCCTATCATCTATCATGATTTCCATAAATATTAATTTCCAGTAGCTCTCTAAAAAGTTGTAACTGAGCATCTTTGATTATTTTCCAGAATATGCAGGAAAACGTAAACAATAATTTATTTTCTGGTCATATTAAATTTACTGTTTGGAATTTCATAGCATAAACGTAGAACTATACATCTTCCAACTGTATCTTCTCTGCACCACTATAGGCTCTAATCACTGCATTCTTAAAATATGCTGTCTTTCAGTGTTGACTGCAACATTGCCTTCCCCACACAACCACAGGCAGGGAAGATAGGCAAGAGCCCACAGGCAGAACAAAAAGCATCCCATTTGCACAAGGAATGTCGAACTTTGACTGGCACAACTTTGGACCAAACCAGAATAGCATAATGTCACCCATTGATGAAGGCAAGGGACTTCTTTGGAAGGCCCAATGGCATTACAGAGTAATGGTCTTGAAAACCCTCAGAGAAGACAGGTATGGCCACCTCCAGAGGACTGCCAGATACATTATACAGAGCCAGTGAAATGAATAGAGTGATAGTCCCAAACTTTAAATATAAGGACACAGATAAGATAAAAGTGAAAGAATAGAAAAATCATATCATGGGCATAATGATCGAAAGAAAATAGTAGAGCTATATTAGTATCAAAATATTTCTTTAAGGCAAGGAGAATTACTAGAGATGAAAAAGCACGTTTTATACTGACTGAAAAGTCAATTCAGTAGGGAAATATAATAATAAATGTATATTCATCTAATAAAATACCTTTGAAAAATATTTGAGATATGAAATTGCAAATGATTAAAATAAGTGATTACAGGATTATAAAACATTCATAATGTTTTTAAAAATAAAATGTTAACTTAAATCTTTAAAGTATTTGAGAAACACATTACTTGCCACATATTTCCCAACTAAGGAGATTTCTCATCCCCTGAAGTGAGAACTACTGATTTAAAAGAACACGTTTACTTTCAGTCACTTTGACATTGACTGCAAGTCATGCAATTGCCACCAGATGGCAGTGCCTAACTGCTTTAAAGTACACACTGACCAATTAAAATCTCTTCACAAATGTCAGTAACAGAGCAAAAGCATGGAGAAAGCCAGCCACTTGCTCTTTAACATTGTAACCTTGTTATAACGTTATAGAGTAATTATTTTATTCACCAAATATTTTAAGAACTTAATACATGTAAATCACTGGAGACTCAAGTAGTGATACAATTCTTGCCTTCAAGGAGGTTATGAACCAGTGGGAAATACAGATAAGTCTACAGGGAATTTTGTGCGATAAGGACTCTGAATATAAGCACAGGATTCTATGTGCGCATATAACTTGCACGTCTGATCTGACTTAGGAGGCCAAGGAAGGCTTTCTGGAAGGCAGGGCTTGTTCTCTATATGATAACCACCATCTGGTGGATGCAGACAAAAGTATCAAAGAAAACTGAAAGATGATAGGGGGTAGCCAGCAAAATATGTAGAGAGAAGAGTATTCCACAGAGAGAAATAGCATAAAACCCTAGAGGTTTTCTGAGATACTGAAAGAGGTTTATTATGACTGGAATACAGATAACTAAAAAATCAAATAATTTAATTGATTTACGTGGAAATACAATCTGGAGCAAAAATTAAAAGAAGTATAAGATCCCTTCAGTCCCAGACTGTTATGCAGATGAATTTTACCAAGTATATAGGGATGAGTAGTTCTTCCCAACACAGCTGTTCCAGCAAAAAGAAGGGGGGAGAAAAAAAAAGATATGAATTATCCAATTCATTTTATGAGACTAGAAAAACCCTATTCTAAAATTAAATGTAAGAAAGTAAAAGTTTATAGATTTCTATCACTTAGGAAAAAACTGAAAAATCTTGAATTAAATATTAACTAACCGAATCCATCAGTGAATTAAAACAAAATAAGACAACTTGGTCAAATGGGGTTTAACTCAAGTGCATAAAGATGGTTTAACATGAAAATATCTTTCAATGTTATTCATTATATACACAGACTAAAAAAGAAAAATCACATAATAATCCCAATATATGTTGTAAAATATTGTATATAAAATTTTTCTTAAAAAGAAAAACTCAGAAAAGTTGAAATAACTTTGTTAGATTGATAAAGATTTTACCAAAAGCCTTCATCAAACATTGTGCTTAATAAATAAACTTTGCTTTGGTGAGTAGCGTCTGGGGTCTTAAAAGCTTGCGGGCAGCCATCTCAGATACGTCTATTGGTCCCATCCCGTCCAGAGCAAAGGAGAATGAAGAAAACCAAAGACACAAGAAAAATATTAGCCCAAAGTACCACATGAACCACAGCCTCCACCAGCCTGAGCCCAGAGGAGCTAGATGGTGCCTGGCAACCACCACCGACATCTCTGACAGGGATCAAAATAGAGTGTCCCAGACATAGCGGGGAAAAAATGTAGAACAAAATTCAAATTCATGAAAATGACCAGACTTACTTGTCTGACAGAGACTGGAAGAATCTCCAAGACTATAGTCCCCAGACACCTTGCTAAATCAGAACTGAAGCCACTCCTAAAGCCTACTTTTCAGACAAAGATTAGAGAGGCCTATAAAAGAAGCAATAACATGCATAAGGAATGTGCTTCTTAGTTCAATCAAATACATGAGAACAAATGGGCAACTCCTGCCCAAAAGCAAGATAAGAAGGCAGGAAGGGACAGGAAAATTGTACTAATGGACATGGGAAGCCTGGAGTGGAAAGGGAGAGAGTGCTGTCACACTGCAGGGATTGCAACCAGTGTCACACAACAATTTGTGTATAAATTTTTTAATGAGAAACTAACTTGCACCATAAACTTTCACCTAAACCACAATAAAATTATTTAAATAAAAATGAATACGATAAAGATGGCAATAAAAAAATAAACTTTAGATTTCTTCCTATTAAGATTGGGAACAAGATAAGAACGCCACTATTGTCACTTCTATTTAACATCATACTTAAGGTCCTGGCAAATGCAGTAAGATAAGAAAAAGAAATAAAGTGTGCAAGGATTGTTGTTGCGTGCCGTCAGTTGATTCCTACTCATAGAGACCCTATATGACAGAGTAAAACTGACCTGCTGGGTATCCTAGGCTGAAATCTTTAAGGGAGCAGATTGCCTGATCTTTTCTCCTGCAGATCTGCTCGTGGGTTAGAACTGCTGACTTTTCAGTTAGCAACTGAACTACTTAACCATTGTGCCACCAGAGCTCCTTTACAAGGATAGGATGGGAAGATTTTTTTTTTAATATCATCAATTTTAAATGATATAATCATTTTTATAGAAAACAGAATCATCAAAATAATAATTAAATCTAATGAAAGAATTTAGTAAGATTGGCAGGTAAGTATCAATTTACAAAAAATAATTACCAGCTAGGAATTATAAAAGATAATGAGATAATTCTCAATTGCAAATAAATAAATAATAAAATTCTAAGAATTCCCATAATCAAAAATATGTAAGACCTAGATATAGGTGTCCTTGTTGCTCCTGAGATATCATTTCTTTTAGGCCTTCTTAGTTGACAGAGCAAAGAAATATATGTGTGTATACTACCCAGCGTATACACACGTATTGGTAAGATAGATACATAGATGATTGATAGATAGATCCAAAAAAAAACAAAAACAAAAAAACAAACCCCATTGCCATCAAGTCAATTCTGACTCATAGCAACCGTATAGGACAGAGTAGAACTGCCCCATAGGGTTTCCAAGGAGCGGCTGGTGGATTCAAACTGCACACTTTTTGGTTTAGCAGCCAAGCTCTTAACCAATGTGCCACCAGTGCTCCTGATAGATAGAAAAAGATAAAAAATCGAGTCTGTAAGGCTGAAGGCAATAGAAACTGCACGTAAGTACTGTACTCTAGTCAATAAAGTTGTTTCTTATGGGGGTACAGGTAAACAATTCTGATACTTTCTATATATGTATACTGGAATTGAACAATTAAGTAAATGGATTTTGGGAGCCAGGTTTCTCAGTCTTGGGGTGGAAATTTACAGATCAGCAAGGGGAGGAGGACTACAGCTATCCATGCAGTAATGAATTAGAATTAGAAATATCAGTAAGAACATCTATTTAATTTATTGTAGATACAGATGGTTACATATAGAAATATTTCCTTACGTTTTAATTTCTTTTTCTTTTTTGAGCTTCCTGATTTAAATACTTAGTTCATGTATTTCCATTCTTTCTTTTATTCTGAGAAACATATTTAAAGCTATAACTTTGCTTTTAAAAAAAAATACTGTTTTAATTACAATTTAGAAATTTTAACATTGGGCTGTAAGTCATTTTCCCCTCATGACTTCTTCCTCATCCCAAGTATATTCTTTATTTTATTTTTTTAGTTTTCAAACACGTGATATTTTGTATTGCTTTCTATTCTTACTGCATTTTTTCAGAGAACAGAGTTGTAGGGGAATGGTTTAGCTATGACACCTTGGTGACGTTGCACATATTCATCTATGCAAAGGCTTGAATCTCAATGCTTTCTGCAAGTAGTGATAGCATGCATTCGTGTCCTGTTCTTGATCTCTAGGGAAAAGCTTTCAATAATTCACCCTCATTTATAATATTTGCTATAACATTTAAAAAAGATATTCTCTTCTGATTAAGGAAGTTCTTCTCTATTTTGCTTGCTAAGGCTTCTTACCATAAGTGGGTGCCATTGTATGAACTGTTTTCTCTGCATCTATAGAGATAATCATATGATATTTCTCCTCTTTTCTAACAACATGGTAAACTGCGTTGTTTTTTTCTAAGTGGTATTTTTACCTGCCTCCCACAAACTCTGATGTGTTATATATGATATAATTTAA
>NW_004443972.1:19003481-19042857 GCF_000243295.1 Trichechus manatus latirostris
TTGACTCCAATTTCATTTCAAAGTAAATTTACTCAATATTTAATAATATTAATAAATTATTGTTCTGGGGGAGGTATGTGATAAATGTGTTGTTATTACCTTATAAAATATTCTTATATTTTACTGACACATTCTGAAATATATACAGATGAAATGATGTGATGCTAACGATTTGCTTCAAAATAATATAGGAGAAGGAAGTGGATGGAGGTGTGATTGAGCCAGGATTGACCATGGGTTCATGTTGGCTGGGGTTTGTTTTACTATTCTCTTTTTGAAACTATGGAAAATTCTCTATAATAAAAACTGAAAAATAATTAGAAATAAAATTTTTAACACATAGCTACTCAAAATAAATATCCTAAGTTTAATCCATGTCTTGAGCCCTCCACTTACTGCTATCGTAACAAGTGATATTTCTCAACCTTACGTGAGGTCCTCTGCAATGATATTTCCCATGGCAAACCAACCACACCAGAAATAGAAAGTGGAACTATTTGGTGACCCTAAATGTAACTAGCCTTTTCTGTGGAGAAATTCTAAACATGACATTAAACATTAGGTCATAATGTAAGTAAGATATGAAAAACTGAATCCATTAAAAAAATGGTAAGCACCAATTAGCTATGTGTTTTATATTGTCTCTCTCCAGAACGGCTATGAGTTCGTGATCTTTAATTCAGTTTTGAGCTTAATGTGTTAAACTTTCACAGTTTTATTTTCTTCATTTATAAAAAGATCATAAAACCTTCATTGGGTTATAACGATTAGATGAGAAAGTATGTCTTAAGTTTTAACATCATTACTGGTACATGATATGAGCCCAATAAAAATGGTCTTCATCACCGAAAGGATTTTAAGCTTAGCTTCAATGGAAAATATCAGGAAAAAAAGGCTTTTGTAGAATACGGAGAAATTCTAATAACCTGTAGCTTTCTCCAGAATGTATATAGAGAACCTTGAATATAATCTAGACTCAATATACTAGAGAGTCTTTTCTCTAAACAAGTATGTTGTTGTGTGCCTTTAAGTGGATTCTGACTCATAGTGACCCTGTATGATGGAGTAGAACTGCTCTATAGGATTTCCTAGGCTGTAATCTTTACAAGAGTAGATAGCCAGCTCTTTTCTCCCATGAGGCCCGCTGGGTGGGTTCAAACCACTGACCATTTGGTTAGCAGTCAAGAGCTTAACCATTGCACCACCAGGATTCCCCCAGAACATGTAAAAGAAATGCATATTTAACTATGTTTCAAAATCTTAGGCCATCATTTAATGAGTCTCAGTTTAAACTATAAAGTCTTTGGGAGGATCCAGGGAGTTGGACTCAGAAGCATAGTCCACATTTTATACTTAATGCCACAGGTCCAATCTCAAAGCTTGATCAGGAGTGGGGTTGATGAGGGGACAAGTCCTCTGGAGACACACTGTGTTTTCTGTTGCTGTTCCCAATTGTCAACCAAACAATGGGACAGGTGGTATGGGTGTATAGATTTTAGAGGACCAGAAACATCTTCTTGAGGTTGACCAAACCTGTTGCCGTCCCGTCGATTCCAACTCATAGCGACCCTATAGGACAGAGTAGAACTACCCCATAGTTTCCAGGGAGTGGCTGGTGGATTCAAACTGCCGACCTTTTGGTTAGCAGCCAAGCTCTTAACCAGTGCACCACATTTGTGTTTAATATAAGCAGTCCTTAATCTGTATTCTTGGGGTTTCAATGATTTTCTTAATTCTACTTAAAGGGCATCATGCTTGTAAAGTAGAGGGTCGGCAAAGAAGAGGAAGACCTTCAGTGAGATAGCCTGACACAGTGGCAGCAACAATGGGCTCAAACACAGCAACAATTATGAGGATGGAGCAGGACTGGGCAGTGTTTTGTTCTGTTGTACACAGGGTCGCTATGAGTCAGAACTGACTCGACAGCACCTAACAACAACAGCAACAACTTTAAGGTAGAATTATAATCCACCCGAGGCCTAAACTGGACTTAGGAATATGATAATAGTGTCTGAGAATACTCACATTTTCGGGTTGACAATTTAGACATCATCTAATCCCAATACCTGCAACTATAAGTGAGGAAATCGAGGCACAGAAAAGCTAAGTACTTTGTACGAGGTTGCACATCAAGTTAACCATTAATCATAGAATCATTAAAAAACAGTCACCACCTCTTTAAAGTCATAATTATAGAAATTTAGAGCAGAAACTTTGACTTTGAAATTGCCTCATCCTCTCCTCTCATTTTGTAAATAAAATAACGAAGGTCCGGGGAGTTTACAGTAGACCCGGGATCTGGAAACTCACCCATGACCACGAATCATTGCACTTCTCCCCATGCTCCGCAGCCACTATTTTAGTAGACGTGGCTCTGACCCAATGCTTTTCAGTTGGAAAATATAATTTTTATGACACAGCATATAACACAAGTGTAATTATAACAACAATTTTAATTATTATTATTTTAGGGAATTAAGCAATATTTTACACAGACATTTCAACTAAAGAGCTGCTTCTGCCCTATTTGTCTGCTAGCCAGGTGTATTCTCCCTTCTGGTCAATTGTTGTTTCTATTTCTGTTCTCCACTTTACTTTTCTTTTTAAAAAATCCTCATAATATGATTACCATGGAAATTGCTTTCTTCCTCATCAATTTTCCCAGTCGTTTAAAGCTATTTATTTTACGGAATACATTCTGGACATCTTTAATTCTTCAGGAAGACCCCACTCACCTTGAGTGTTAATACTAAATTTGTATTTTCCTGTTCCTCACATTAATCCTGATTTTAGCTGAGCATCACTCATTATACACAATGTCCTATAGATGTCACCATACACCATGTATTAAAGCAAGCAACTGTAAATGCTTTTTACTCAACAAACAGATATTTTCGCAAAACTATATTGAATTAAGATTCATCAAATTATGACTCTTACTGATTTTGATAAGGTCTAGCCTGACATGATAAAGACTTTTCAATGACATAACAAAACAAACGGCTTACAGGCTGAGAGGCTCACTAAGTAACGTAGGTTGTTGTTAGTTGCTGTTGAGTCCGTTCAGACTTACGGCAACCCTGTGTGTGGCAGAATAGAACTGTGCTCCACAGGGTTTTCAAGGCTGTCACCTTTCAGAAGATCTCCAGACATTTCTTCTGTGGCACCTCTGGGTGGGTTTGAAGCACCGTCTCTGCTAGCTGTCCAGCACTTAATTGCACCCAAGGACTCAAGTAAAGTATACACTGCCCTTTATCTTGATGTTATACCACGTGGCCAAATTAGGAAGTTAGGAACATATAGGAACAGATAACTCTAGGCCTAGAAGGTGTGCTAGGAGGGAGGTGAAAATATACATGTACTCATGCACATACATAATCATGTACATATAGTACATATGCATATAAATACATATATAAATACAGAAAAGCAGGGATATTTAGTATTTGAAGAAGCCCTGGTGATGCAATGGTGAAGTGCTCAGCTGCTAATGGAAAGTTTGGCGGTTCAAACACACCAATCGCTCCACACTAGAAAAGACCTAGCAATCTGCTTCCATAAGATTACAGCCTAGGAAATTGCATGGGGCAGTTCTACTCTGTCCTATAGGGTCGCTATGAGTCAGAAACGACTCAATAGCACACAACAACAATGTTTAGTATTTGGCATGTGTCTCTTTTACAAGAAGCATGATTGGATTATTTCACAGTAGACTCAGAAAGCAAAGCAGTGATCATATGCTTTTGTGGCAAACGATGATTTGTTTTTTACGGCTTCTACTCACATAACAGATTCAAGAGAGTTACTTTTGTATGAAAGCGGTGAAAGCTACATTCAAGATCACATTTAGACACTTCATTCTAGGGTTGAGAAACTGAGTCTTATAGATGATAAATGACCTGGCTAAAGCCACAAAGGACATTTCAGGCACAACTAACATTTCAATGACATCTGTGGTTTTAATTTCTCTTAGAAATGAAGAGCTAAGCTGATTAGCCTAATAAAAGAAGCCAGAACAGCTGGGGAAAGAAAAATGTTCAGAGCAAGTCTGTACAACAACTGTATTGGCAACCAAAGCCATAATAATATCCAACAATTATTGAGCACTTATTGTATGACGATTTTATATGGGTCATCTTGCATAATCATCACAAGTATATTACACACTGCCTATTTCTCTATAAAAACTGAAGTTATTTGGGGTTGTTTTATAAAGTACAGTTCCTATGATAGTGAGAGATACTATGACAAATCAGAGAATAGATAATAGTAATAATAGTAATATACCATCGACTTCCAGAAGAACAAACAAATCTGTCTCGGAAGAAGTACAGCCAGAATGCTCTTTAGAAGGGAGCATGGTGAGACTTCGTCTTACGTACTTTGGACATGTTATCAGGAGGGATCAGTCCCTGGAGAAGAACATCACGCTTGGTAAAGTAAAGGGCCAGCAAAGAAGAGGAAGACCGTTAATGAGATGGACTGACACAGTGGCTGCAACAATGGACTCAAACATAGCAACGATTGTGAGGATGGCACAGGACTGGGCGTGTTTCCTTCTGTTGTACAAAGAGTCACTATGAGTCAGAACCAACTCGATGGCACCTAACAACAACAATAATAGTAATAGTTATTGAACATTCATTGTAGAACTGGTGAAAATTATAATGAAGAATACTTATTGATCATTTACTATCTGCCAGGCGCTCGGCGGCTGACCAAAAGGTTGGTGGTTAGATCCCATCCTGCGGCTCCACAGGAGAAAGACCTAGTGATCTGCTTCCATAAAGATTACAGCCAAGAAAACTCTATGGAGCAGTTCTACTTTGCCATATGGGGTCACTATGAGTCGAATTTGACTCAATGGCACCCAACAACAACATATATATAGAATGTCTATATATATTCATATATACTCACATAATTTAACAGAAAATAGAATATGTAAGTAGGTAAATAATTCTAGACCTAGAGATTCAATTGTAGGAAAAGAAGTCAAAGAATTTATGAATTAAACATCTTAACATGTAATTATTATTTGTTCTAGAAATGATAGATCCTTGAAAAAGGAAGGAAAGAGAAAAGAATGCTTCATCCCTAAAAACCTAACTTGTAAAAAGGCTTTCGTTCTTCAGTGAAGGAGAACAATGAAGGTTGGAAAGGACACAGGCAAAGGGCGAGCAGCTATGGAGAACCCAGTGTTTATTCTCCTGTAAGAAGTGCTCTGTGATGACTCCCGAGCCTCTGGGCATAAGCCAAAGTTGATCAAAAGGATGAAGGTTAACAGAAATGTGGTCAAATGCCCATTTTAAATCAGGCATCTCAGCAACCTACATTAAGTGAACTCTATCAAAAATCACTAAAAGGCAGAATTATTAGTGCCACTTAAAGCTATGTTTTGGGAAATTGGTCTTTTTCATGCCACTGTGTTAACTTGAGCAAATACGTTAATATTTTGGACTTCCGCTTTCACCAGAAACTACCACAGCACTGAAACAAAGGGGCAGATTAAAGACAATTCAAAAGCACAGCTAAAGTTTAGGACAATCATGAGTTTGAAGTGCTCATACGTAGCCTCAGAATACAGAATACAGCAAAGCTATTTGGCTTCCTTCTGGCTCTGTCACTTGCTAATTGTATACTCCTAGGGAAATCAACTTTCTATGCTTTTTTTCCGCCTCTCTAAAATGCTAATAATAGTGTCCATCTCAGGATTGATAATCTAGTTATGTAGAGGATCTAAAATACTGCTTTGCGATCACTGTTATCATTATCTTAAATACGTGTTATCAATGTTTTTGCTAGTTTATTTTTCCTATACTCATATGGATATGAGGTGGCTATTTTTTAAAAGTCATCTTTGATACCAGATTACAGTGGTGTCATTTTGCCCTAGTTTGTTTTCTTTTTAGGATCATAGTCTCTACCAGATGAGGCTTCAAAAAAAAAAAAAACTCACAAATTAGAAAATGGAGAAATACAGGAAGTTAGGAGCTGTATTAAAACTAAGGATATCCCCAATTCCCGAACCATGGAAGCACATTCAAGAGAAAGATGCTGTAACTAACTGGGTTGATTCTGCTGCTTAGCTAACACTTTTGATTTGCATTCTGTGTTTTGTTCTATGTTGCTAATACATACTAATTGCAATCTGAGTCAGTCACCAAACTGCACGGTTACAGCACTACAGCACCATACCGTGGTAATTCAGCTCTCCATCTAGAAGCACATTTCCTCACGGTGGTAAGCATTGTAGAATCCTCACTTCCCTTTATGTTGCTATAAAGTGATCCTTGTGTATATCTCCAGCTTTCTCTCTACACTCTCCTCTTTTCAACCTTCCTTTGTTTTCTCTCTCCATAGGTTTCTCTGTCAGAAGTAATCAGTACATTTGAGTCAAATACACTGCTATAATCTGGCCACCTCATCAGAAGGCAAATTATGTGCCTGCTTCTGTTTAAAGTCTGGAGGAATTAAAAAAAAAAAAATACGTTTTATTCCCACCCAAGTACATCTCTTTCCCTTCTCTTGACGAAATTCCCAGATTAGAAATCAATTTCTCTGTGTAAATCAATAACCTCTCCAGGCAATCTCTTTCAAAATGAAGATGCTCAAGGGAGTGTTAATCATTAAGCTCTTAACACCTCTGTGTAAAGAATTTTCATCAGCTTTTTCCCACTATGGAAGGACAGCTTGACCCTGTGAGTGAGGCTTGGGTTGTGCAGAGCTGTACAGACACCTAGGCTGAAAAAAAAAGAGGATGGTTTCAAAAAGCCAGAAGGATGACAGATTTGCACACATTTCAAATAGTTCTATGGCATCCTCCGTAGGACCACTTCTAGGCATGTGGAGCATAATTTTGGTAACTGAAGTGCTCCTGAGGTGCAAAGAACAGGAGGAGAGTAGGGGTGCACAGTTTGTCCCCATCAGCAGCTCCAACAATCATCTTAGGGTAAATAAATCCTAGTCACAAACGTTGGTGGTGACTTGGGGTATTGGAGAGGGTTATGGTGGCAGAAACAGTGGCATATATGTGAGTACCATCTTGCGGGTGGTGGCTGGGCCAAAAACAGGAATTCAGGCCCCGGGAGGCAAATGTGAGGCTCATCTTGGCCCCAGGGCAGGCAGGAAATAATGCCGGAGAGGGAAGTTTTAGCTACATATGGTGGACAGAGTTTTCAGAAACTAACAGCAGAGCAGGCGCGACACAAGGAACATAAGCTACTTAGAATGCTGATTGCCCACACACTGAAACGGGAGCCTTAAAAAAATAGTAACAACTGTCTATGTCTATCTCTAAGACTGTATACCTTTCCTGTATGCTGCAAAACTTGCCTTGTTCTCAAGCTTTTACAAAAACAGGGTGGAAATTCTAGCTTTGTAGTTTCCAGGAGACAACTATCTATTTATTGCCTGCTTGCACCTGCTTCAAGGAACCAGAAGTGTTTATTGGGACTCAATCAACAAGACAACGGGGCACTCTGCCTTTCCCTTTGATCTGCATCAACCATGCAAATCAGCCTTCTCTCAATTTCCTTGAACCTGAAGCCAAGCCAAGCCAACTGGAGGCTTGAAGGACTGTACATCTGCCCTCTATTCCATTGTTTTCTTGTGTGCTTTTCCTGAGAACTTTCAGAGAAGACTGTATTAGCTGCAGACAGATAACTCTGTTGTCTTAGCTGATGCAGAACACGGAAATAAAATTGAGCAATTTTAGAAAGCATTAATGCAAATTTGATTTCTGTTTGCTGAAAATTTTTTCCATCTTGTCTGTACATTAAAAAAGAAAAAAAATTGCACATTTGTTCTAAGTTAAGATGTTTTTCCCGTCTTTAGGAAATTACAATTTAAAACAGAAGAGTTAAAATCTGACCTCCAAGAGTAATTGTTTGTTTGCTAACTGTATTTATGGGGAAACTCTGCAGAATCACTGCTAAGCGTATATTTAGGGGTTATATGAATTGTTTTCCAGATCTCCAATCCATTTCTGACCCATCTTAAGAGGCTTAAAAAAAAAAAACAAACCTCATTGTTTAGTATTCCAGCATCACCTGTGAGGCCAGAGTTTTCTTTCTCATGTGTATAGATGAGTACTTCAGATTATGGGCATAATCTCATTTCATTTACCTTCAATGAGTAACGTCCAAGAGGTGGGCCCGGTGGCAAATGAAACTCCCTGCTGAAACAGAGACAGTTACAGCACAACCAGTCTGGCTTTTTGAAGAATAACAGAATTGGAAAGATATTATTTGGTTGTTTCCTATGAGCCAAACCAAAAAACCAAACCTGTTGCTGTGAGTCGATTCTGACTAATGGCAACCCCATGTGTTACAGCGTAGAACCTCTCCATAGGTTTTCTTGGCTGTAATCTTTATGGAATCAGATTGCCAGGCCTTTCTTCCATGGCACTCCTGGGTGAGTTTGAACCACCCATCTTTTGGTTAGCAGCTGGGAGCCAACTGCTTGCACCACCCAGGGCTCTTTGAACAATCATATTTTAATACAATGCCCCAATCGATTTCTTTCTTTTTTTTAGTAATTTTTTTTTGTGTTTTTGGTGGAAGTTTACACACAGCAAATTAGATTATCATTTAACGGTTACTCACAAATTGTTCAGTGATATTAGTAACATTTTTCACAATGTGTCAACATTCTCATTAATTCCGTTCTGGATGTTTCATTACCAGTAAACCGGTTTCCCTATCCCCTTACCCGTTCATCTTTGCGTTAGGGCAATTTTTGACCATTTGCTCTCATGTTTTAAAGGTGTGCAGGACTCATAGTTACTATTCTATATTTTATAAGCCAATCTGTTATTTAGCTAAAAGGTGACCTCAGGGGGTAGTTTCATTTCAAGGTTTTATGAGCATCTCAGGGCAATAGTGTCGGGGAGTCCTCTAGTCTCAACCTGTCCAGTAAGTCTGGATTTTTTAAGAATTTTAAGAATAAAATCTGTTCCAGATTTTTTCCCATTCTGTCAGGTTCCATCCACTGTGGCCCTGATTACAACGATCAGTAGTAGTAGCCAGGCAGCATCTATTGCTTCAGGTAGATGAGGCCATGGTTCGTGTAGACTGTTAGTCCTGTAGACTAGTTTCTTCTCTGAGTCTTTGGTTTCCTTCTTTCTCTTTTGCTCCAGACAAGAAGAGACCGATAGTTGTATCTTGGATGGTGGCCTCTGCCCTATTTCCAATTCAGTTTTGAATCTCTCCAATATACGCTACTGTCATAGTTCTGTCTTTTTAAAGTGCTATTTAGCATAATTAAGCCAATAATTCTGCCAAGTTCTAACAAACATTTCTTAATTATGAAACTGAGAGGGTTCAAATATTCGGAGTTAAAGTTAGTCTCATTTTCCTGCTACCAGTTACCAGTTGCCATTGAGTCTATTCCAACTTATGGCGATCCATGTGTGTTAGAGTAGACCTATCCTCCATAGAGTTTTCAATGACTGATTTATCAGAGGTAGATTTCCAGGCCTTTCTTCTAAGGTGCCTCTGGGTAGACTCAAACCATCAACCTTTCAGTTAGCAGCCAAGTGCGTTAACTGTTTTTACCACCCAGGGACTCCTATTTTCCTGCTAGGATAGGCAAAATTTAGACAAGAAAATCATTGATCAGAGATGTTTGTAGGTCATCCTGTCCTCCTCTGGGTCCCCTTTTAAAAGAGTTACGGGGCAAGAAATAAGTTTTCATCTATTCATTAAGCCTAATTTGTATGGCTTAAAAATAAGAATCCTTTTTTTCATTTTTTATCTGGAAATTCATACAAGAACACTCACCCAAACAGAAGGAAAATAGATAGCATATTTATTTATCACCAGACAGTTTGCCAGTGACTTACCTGTTACATTCCTAAACTCTCTGAAATTAGCAGGGCAAGATGGATACAATATTACTTTCTCCAGTTTATATTTAGAAATAAAATTAAACTTTAAGGAGAGGATATGACTCACACAAGGGCAAACAACTCGTAACTGGTATGACTGGAACTTGAATGTTGGTAGTCTCTCTCCCAAGTTTCTGGTGAGTATTTAAATGTTATTCAATTTACAGAATTTTAACATTCTTCTGAAGAGAGATATCACAAATTTAGCTGCTCCCTATAGCTAAGCTGCTACCTTGCAAACCTTACAACAGTGTCATGTTTTTATCCTCCTGCTGGGAGGCCAAAAGTATTTATTTTATTCCACAGAGTGTAGAAGAGAAAGTACCCTGGAATTAAGGTATTTCTAGTGGTGATACAGGGGCTAGTGTGACCTTTCAGTGAACTTGAGACTGTGCAGCAGGTTGGGTTTAGGGGGGGAGAGTGGTCAGCTGACCGCATTGCCATCTGTGGTTCTGGACTGGTCATCTGGCCAGTGCTGACCTTTCAGAACATGATCCAGTGAAATCCAAACCCTAAGAGCGGCTGGCAGGCAAAATCTGCTCCTCAAGGTCAGTTTCACTGCTGAGTCGTTTAAATGTCCACTACAACTTGGAACGGACCCATTAGGCTTAGGTCATGAACCTCCTGTTTAGGATTAATGGATAAATCCTATTTGATTGGAAATGCTTTTGTCTTAAATGTTTTTCCTTCATGATTATTAATATCTAACATTTTAGTAACATGAACTTTAATAGAATGGCATCCCTTTATAAGGCTGTCTTTAAGAGATCAACACGTGTTGGCAAAGCCAATACATAAAGAAAATATAATTTTATTAAAATCATATACCCAACCCACATAATGATACACACTGCAGTAGTGTTTTAGTATATTAGTAGAGTGATTTTTTAACAATTTTTTCTATGAAAACATTAAAAAGACAAGGTTTTAACTATTTTTCTTGCAGAAAATAGATGTCCTTCTGTCTCATTTGCCTCAAAAGTTTACCAGGCCTTTACCCAGTGATCAATCATTTATTCATTCACCTACCAAAAATGTACTGAGCATCTGCCAGGTGCTATACTGCATTATGTACTGGGACAACAAAAATGAATAAGACCCTATTTATAAGAATGTTGCACTTTAGTTAGGATAAAAGACATATTAAGATATAATTCTAAATCAGTCTTAAAAAGAAAGGGCTATTTATGCATATGAGACTACAGAGGAGGTGTACTGAAGACATATAAGGTTGATTTCTTCAAGAGTAAAGAGCTAAGGAAAGCTTAAAACATGTAGAATTTGAGCTGTTAATGAAAACCCAGGAGAAAAAGACAAGCAGGCAAATAGATCACAGGAGAAAGGCTAAGCTAGTACTAAGCATTTTGGAATGAACTTCATATAAGCAATAATTGAAGTCATGGAAGTTTATGACAGAGAAAGAAAGGCAGAAGATTAAGGAGAGATCGTTGAAGAAAATCTTCATTTAGGGTACAGGAGAAATTAAAAATAGAGAAATAAAATGAAAACTATTGACAGCCAAGTATCATTCCCAGGGCAGTACAAATGCTTAACACACTTCGCTGCTAACCAAAAGGTTGGCTGGCGGTTCAAGTTCACACAGTCACCTCAGAAGAAATGCCTACTACTTCTGAAAAATCAACCATTGAAAACCCTATGGAACACAGTTCTACTCGGACACAAATAGGGTTGCCATTAGTCGGAGTTGACTCCATGGCAACTGATTTGAAGGAAAGGAAGAGTTTGAAATGTAGTGAGCTAAACAGTTTTCTAAGGCTATTCGAATCTTATCATCATACTTGAATACCTAAGAGTAACAACATTAACCAAAAGCTGTATGAGTTGAAAAACCCATTAGTCTTGATTTGAAACTGAAAAGCCTGGCTCCCAAGTCCTGCCAGCTACTGAGTTTCTTTGATCCAGAGGCAGTAACATATTCAGTCCATACCTCAGTTTACCCCAAAAGCTAAAAGAAAGATACGATCTGAAAGTTATCTCCCTTTTCATGAGGTATCTTGAGTATGAAATAACTGGCGTTTCTTGAAGAAAAAAAAACTATTCTGTAAATTTAAGATGTATCATTGGTCTAAGTGGCCCATATCTATTTATAAGACTAAGTCTGCGAGAAGTGAAAAACACTCATCTAAATAGCCAGCAATTATTTAATTATATGACAGTCCGTAAGTTATATATATCTGCACATAGCATGTTATTTAAAAACATGTACCACATAACTCTAAGGTAATTCTCCAAAGAGGCTATTAGTCTGTTGTGTCACAGGATATTATGTTATTAATAATACACAGATGAAAGAAAATTGTCCAGTTAATGTGGTTAGCTAGAGACACAAATTGAGAGTCAAGATTCATTGGTTCTATTTTGAGCTTCACCACTGACTCTGAGCTTTCAGGAGTCACATATTCTTCAAAATAATATTGATCTCTCAAAGGGGTACCGGATTTTAAAACCAGATAATTTTGAAGTTCTTTGAGATCTTCTGAAGCAGGAGCATTAATTTTTTCCAATTAGCTAAGGATCCTACAAGTTTTCAAAAGCGTATGTCATTTCTGTTCTATTACACGCCCACACTGCATATAAGGGCTTTGAAATATTTTACATTTAGATAGAGGCATTTTTAAAAGACAAATTTACTAAATGAGCTATGAATTAAAATATCATGAACATGATCGCATTTGCAAAGTATCTAGGCTCTAAAGTACATGTTTAAACAACAGTTCTAGTAAAAGGTAATAAAGAAATATGTAACGGGTTTGTTTTAAAATAAATGCACACATTAAAATACATACTTTTGTAGAACATCAAAAATAACTATTTTGCAAAATTAATATTAGCTTAATTTTGAGACAAATTATAGTATCAAAGTCTGTGTTTTTACAGTTAATCAAGAAATCCAGTATATAGTATTTGCATAACAGACGAATTCCCTATGAAGATTGCCGATTAGATTTTTGTATGGGCGAGCTAAGGCTCCAGGAGTTTTCATTTCACTTCTGTTTCACTGTTGGAGTTCCTTTCAAGCTGTCAGAGCTTGGGAAGAACCAGGGCTTCGGTTTTTTTAATACCTTTAATTTTCCTGCATGGAGTCAAGTTTTGAAAATTTAAACATGACAAAACTCTATGGTACATGACATGATTCAGTTAACATTTTGACTGGGTAATGATCCACAACTTAGTATCAACAAGAGATTAAGATAGAAAAGCTGGTTATTACTAGGGAAAAAAATTACAGTGTGAGGTATGGAGAACCAAAGAATATCTTCTCTCTCTTAAGATTAGTTTCATCGGGGTTCTTTAAAATCACTTCCAAGGAAATAGAGGATAATTTATGCTGTGTTTTATTTTAGGGGATGCTACCAAGAACCAGAATATACATCAAAAGACATTAAAAAGTATATATATATATCTCCTAGAAGAATGTTCAGGATTTCGTAAGCAATTAGTATCTATCCTGAATTTATGTTATTCATTCATTATTTACCTTTATATTTAAAGACAATCAAGACTTTATTTTTAGTTCATCACTGGGTAATAACAAACTATTTTACTTTCAGAATCACAGCTCCTGTGGGAATGGAAAAGAATAACATCTCTATAAAAGCCTGCACTCAGAGAAGGGCGTGCCCATTCTATCGCCCTCTTCCCTCTATCCTTTCTCCTCTTCTTTCTTACATAGTTTATGCTCCATACCCCAATTCCCAACTCTCTTTTCCCTTTAACCAATAAGAATTTATGTAAGTATTATTAGAGTATTAGAATCAATTGAGGGAGTTCTGTGAGAAAAGACAAGGGGTATGAGCAAAATACTTATCTTCAAAGTTATTTATTGCAGTAACATTATCATTATTGAGAGTAGCAGAAAATTGGATGAAATCTGTATCCATTTACAGGGGATAGGTTAAACAATGGTATATTCACATGTTGTTGTTGTTGTCAGGTGCCATCGAGTTGGTTCTGACCCATAGCAACCCTATGTACAACAGAATGAAACACTGCCCGGTCCTGTGCCATCCTCATGATCGTTGCTATGCTTGAGCCCATTGTTACAGCTACTGTGTCAATCCATTTCGTTGAGGGTCTTCCTCTTTTTCGCTGACCCTCTACTTTACCAAGCATGATATACACACAGGGGAGTACTCTTCAGTTTTATAGGGAACTCTCTTAATACTGAAAGTAAGGAGAAGTCCAGTGTATATAGTATGTTAACTTTTGTGTAATGGGATTAATATTCATATTTTCTCAAATGTGTGTAAGTTGGAAGGCTAAGAAGGAAATTCGTATAAGTTGGAAAGAAGAAATTAACAAAAATGGTCTCTGGGGATAGATGGGGTGGAGTAGTAGCGAGACTTCTTATGTATCTTTGATTTTTCAGTCACATGAACGTATTATCTTTCAGTAAAAGTGCAGAGTACCATTCAACAAATGTTTGTTAAATGAATAAATAATTGAATGAATACAAAAGACCCAAAGTTAGTTAGTTATGCTGTCAAATTAAAATAGCTTACTAAATTTCTGTAGCTATTGCGCTGCACTCTGATTTTTTACGTCTTTCTTCCCTTATAATTCAATGGATCGAGTTCTCATTAGAATACATAATTTATTCAAAATATCACCCTATAGTGAAGTGTTTTTATGCATGTGCTTTATTCGTATTCTTTAAATAGCGTTTAAGCTACCCTGAAGTGGAGATGATCTTGTATGTTTACTTTTATTCTTTTCTCCAACATCTCATTTAAGGCTATGATCATAGCCAATGTTTAATAAATCATCAACCTCTACAAATTCTACTAATGTGTCATATAAGTGATACTTATTATAGGACATAAAATTTAGATATATTTTATCTTCATTCAAATTTTACAATGATATGAGTTCTGGTGATATGTCATATATTCAGAAATAGTGGCTTTTGGATGGGTTCCAGTTTGAGATAAATCCCCAAGTTCCTTTAGATGACCAATTCAAATATGCAGAGTTAATTGATAATGCTCTGATGTGCCTCAGTCCTCATACTACTATGTTAGAGCTCCTGTCAGAATAATATGCTTTCATTCTCCTTTCTTTTCTTCAGGGGTCTTGAGGTGTTTCCCCATCACCTGGAAGCATCATTCCACCATCCACTATGACCAAAGATAAACAAGCAAAAAAACAAGAAAGTATATCTTGTTGGATATATTGGCTAACTATCTTTGGCCAGTAATCAAAACTCTTTTCAATCATAGGTATTAAAAAAAAAAAAAGTTGCTGTCGAATGCATTCCAACTCATAGCGACCCTATAGAACAGAGTAGAATGGCCCATAGGTTATACGAGGAGCAGCTGGTAGATTCAAACTACCAACCTTTTGGTTAGCAGCTGTAGCTCTTAACCACTACGCCACAAGGGCTTCCACCATAGGTATAGTATTTATTTTATGAAAAGTTTTTGAGTTTCTACTTAAAGGCTTTTACTTTGACACTTCCACTAGAGGCTTTCTATCATGCTGCCTTAGAATCCAGGCTCAGGAGAATACGTCATAGTAAGGCATCTTTTCTACTTTCTTTTAGGGAAAGGGTTCTTTTTTTTCCTGAATCCTGCCCTAGAGTGAAGAGAGATGGATATAGTATTTTCCTTTAATCAGGATAATGTTAAGCAGAAAATAGGCAATCAATAATGAGTAAATAATAAGGTTTCAACATTTAAATTTATATGCGAAGTCTAGTTGCATGTAATTCACTCATTCATTAACAAAAAAATATTATCAGAAGTATTATTTATCTTCACCTATTTAAACTAAAACCTCTAATGGATATTACTGTGTGAAGATGAACAATAATCAATGTTATTTGTTGAATGAATGGAGGTGGAAAAGATGTTTAATAATATTACCTAGAAATAGTATGGTTGCAGGTGCTTAGAGAGTAAAGCTCCAAAATGCTTTAAGGAAGACACAAGATTTCAGCAAATTTTATAAAGATTTGAAAGGATTTGACAACAGAAGAGATGGAATGACCATTCCATATAGATCCATAGGCTTATTTGTCTAGCTGAATGCATTGGTCTGAAAAAATGCAGTGGATCTTAAAAAGAGGGAAGAGTGATATAGAAGGCACACATAAGAATTGCATCTAAAACAGAGAACACAAACTTGAACTCCACAAATATATTTCATTTAGCCTACATTGAATTAGTTTGGACTTCTACAAATTGGAGATATTACATAAGAATCCTGATTTCCATCTTCTCTTTAAAAAGCACAGGGCAGTCTAGGTATCTTACCCTCCTGGCAACAATCATTCATCTAATTAAAGACTACCTGCTTTATATGGGGCATGCTCTCTTGAATTGTCCTGGATTTCTACTTGGCCACTTGTTTCACCTAAGTTACTTCCCTGGACCCTGTAGACAGTTAAGTTTGCAAGTCTATGTCTATAGCTTTCATCAGCTACATGGGTATCCATATCCCTTTTTGTCTGAATCCATTTGATTTCTAAGTTGGGATACATAGTACACAAACAAGAATGACCATCATCACCAGGGGGAGCTTGTTAAAAATGTGGGTTTCAGTCCTCTCTCTTTAATAGGTTTAGTGGGGAGTTTGAGAGGTATATATTTAAAAACTGTCCAGATGATTCTGATGAATCCAGTCTCCAACAGCCTTTGGAAACCAATGAACTGGAATAGAGCAACAGCTACATTTAGTCAGTTCTTGAGCGTGAGGAACTGAGCCTAAGCTGTTTCTCATTTATTTATAAATGTGACTGTAATTGCTTTGGTTCCTTGCCAGTGTTACCGGGAATCTTGAGCTATCCCCTTGGGTGCTCTGGTAATGGACGTTATATGAATACAGAATATGAATTTAAAGAAGCATTATTATCATTTAAAAAAAAAAATTCTCTATGCACCAAAAGCCAAATATCACTGTAATTAACCATCACTGTCTATTAAATCCCTATCATTCTAAGAATTTCCAAGATAGAAGAACTCCAGTCTAAATCTTTCAGATGAGAAAATCGAGGCCCAAAGAATTGAGAGACTGATTCAGGGACACACAACTCAGTAGTTGTAGGGTTGGTCTGAAACTCCAGTCTTCTGATCTATTGACCTTTCTTCCACCACAATGATCCACACCAAGTACAAAGGATTGATAATGACATATGCAATCTAAAAGACCAGACTTTTTCAGGGAGGGTTGAGTACAGGGTTAAAGTGGTATGGAATACGGGTGCTATAAATGTTTCTTTCAACTCCCACCCTTTTTAGGCATAAGAAGATCTCAGGCCTGCAATTTAGCCTACTTTTACTGAACTTAAAATATGAATACTTGTGTATATTAGAAAAAAACATAATATTAATATTCTCTTGTAAGGGATGAGTAAATATCTAAAATGATTAGGGCCAATTTACAAGAACAAAGGCAACTCTCCTACTAAAATAGAAATACAGTAGAGGTTAAAATTGATGGATTGATGTAATATTACCTGTGAGCCACCAGATGTCACTATTATAAGTATTATGCAATATCTTAGAGTAAGAAAAGCAGAGAATTCAGTTTCAACCAATATTAACAATTGTGAATTTGTGGTCATTGTATATACTTTCCAAAACATTTTTATAAGGTATATTTCATTATTGATTTTCATAAATGTTTATATAAAAAAAAATAAAATAAAATCAAGAAATGAGAAAGGTTGTTCTCAGGCTACAATTATGGACCTGAGTGAAATCATTTGAGAAAGAGAAAACTTGTGAAAGTCCAGCCTACTCAAAAAAAAGTTCAGCAGTTTTAAAAACTGTGTGTTTGTTCAGAATTGAAGCTATAATGCAATGTTATTTTACAATAATCACTTCAATTAAATTTTAAAAATCAGTAACTACAATTTGCAGGAGTTTAAGTAGCTGCTAGAAGAAATAAATGTGAGTAAAATGTGCAAGTTCGTGTCAAGGAACTTAAGGTCCACTGGAGACGTAAAAGCTAAATGATGGTAAAATTGAAAAATCTATAGAAATAAATGGAAGGAGAGTGTGTCATTTAAGTTTGGAATTAAAAAATGAGAGTTTTTTGGGGAGAAGATGGAGGGAAGAAATACAGGATATTTTTAAAAGATGCAAAGATGTAGGAGTGCATAACACATTCAGGGAAACGTGTGACTGAAGAGCAGAATTAGGGCAAGTAGTAATAGGTCTTGGATCTGGAAGGTAGGTTAGGCCTACATGAAGAGAGACTTTGACTTTAAAAAATCCATACTGTCCTTTAATTTTTTAATAATAAGGATCCACCTTATTGATAATTTTTCAAGAGGGGAATGATATGATTTCATCACTGTTTTACAATAACTAGCCAATGACTGCATGACGCATGGATTGGAAGTGGCAAAGACTAGAATTAGGAAAGCCATTTAGGAAGCTAATGCAATAATGAAGACCCCAGGGCAGTAAAGAAGGGGCATAGTACAGAGAAACTAGATCCCAGTGAGAGTTACATATTGCTAACCAAAAGACTATGAAACTGTCCTGCGAATTTTGGCCTTCTTTAAAGTTTCACCACCTGCCACCTAGACATGAGAAGGTCTAGGGAAATATAAAACTCTGTCAGTGGGGTAGAGGTGGAAGTTTTTCTTTTATTCATAAAAAAAAAAAAAAGAAAAGCCAGCTATTTAAAGGTCATAAACTCCTCTAACGACTTCCGTTATTATTATTATATTATTAAAATATCTGTGATTTTAGAACATATGAAGCTATCTTATAGAGAACTATCTCTAAAACACTAAATCTTACAAACTAATGACTCCAAATGCTACAAATCAATTAGATCCAGGATTCAAATGTAAACAAGAAAGTTGATTGACATGTAAATCGTAGGAAAATGCTGAAATACCTACTTCCTCCAGCTGTCCTGCCACAACGCCTGAAATATCCACTTCCCAACCCATTAAAGATTTGGTCTCCTTAATTAAGGTATTACACTTCTAGGACTGCATTCATCCGTGCAACAAACACTGATTGCCTACCCTGTGTCAGGACTCTGAAGGTTCCTGGGGAAACAAAGACGAATGAAATGAGATCCCTGTGTCCAAGGGCCTCATAGAGTTGCGATGGAGATAGACACGTAAATAAATAATTTCAGTACAACATGAAGTATTCCCTTGTTGCACTGCAAACACAAAGGAAGAATTAACTATCTGGAGAAAGGAGGGAGTTGGGAAAGGGAGCCAAGAAAATATGATGCTTGGAATGTCTTGAAAAATCAGAAAATTCTCAAGGCTAGGACGGTCTGGTTAGCTGGCACCCTACGAAATAAAAGGGCCATGTGTTGCTATTGTTAGGTGCCATCAAGTTGGTTCCAACTCATAGAGATCCTATGTACAACAGAACAAACCCTGCCAGGTACTGTGCCATCCTCACTATCAATAAGGGCCATAGGAAGATATGACACCATCGTCTAGTCTGCCTTTATATCTGCAACTTTCCCTACTGGTAGTGGTGACAGTTGGTTCACAGATTTGTGTATTTTATCATGTGAATAAAATATTATCATATAAATAAAGTTATTGTCCAAACCAGCACATTTTTCAAGAGTGAAAGAGGGACAACAAATAAAAACTGAGACTGTCCCAGGGAGACTAGTACAGAAAGTCACTCTACTCTGTCCATTTCAGCAATAAGTTAATGGGTTGCTTTAATATTTTCCTATAGCCCTTTTAGGAAGATATTAAGGACCATAAGATAGTAAATCAAACAAACAAATAAAAAACCATTGCTGTCGAGTTGGTTCCGACTCATAGTGACCTTATAGGATGGAGTAGAACTGCCCCATAGGGTTTCCAAGGGGCAGCTGGTGGGTTAGAACTACTGACCTTTTGCTTAGCAGCTGAGCTCTTAACCACTGTGCCACCAGGGCTCATATCAAATAGGTAGTTTAAATACGCCTCACCTGTCCTAGTTACCAAGAACTGCTATAACAGAAATGCCACAAGAGGATGACTTTAACAAACAGAAATTTATTTTCTCACAATTTAGGAGGCTAGAAGTCTGAATTCAGGGTGTCAGCTCTAGGGGAGGGCTTTCTCTCTCTGTGGGCTCTGGAGGAAGGTCCTTGTCTCTTCTGAGCTTCTGTTACTGGGCGATCTTCATGTGGCTTGGCATGTCTCTTCCCTCTCTCTGCTTCCTAGCTTGCTGGTTTAATCTCTTTTATATCTCAAAGGAGATTGACTTAAGACGCATCCCACACTAATACTGTCTCATTAACAAAACAAAGACAACCCATTCCCAAATGGGCTTATAAACACAGGCATACCAAAACTCCATTGTCTTCCAGTTGATTCAAACTCCTAGCGACCCTACAGGACAGAGTAGAACTGCTCCATAGGATTTCCAAGGAGTGGCTGGTGGATCTGAACCACCAACCTTTTATTTAGCAGCCAAACGCTTAACCACTGTAACAGCAGGGCTCCGGGAAGATCTTAAAGCAACCCATTAACTGATTGCTGAAATGGATAGAATAGAGTGACTATCTGTCCCAGTTTCCCTGGGATAGTGTCAGTTTTTATTTGTTGTCCCAATTTCACTCTTTAAAATGTGCTGGTTTGGACAATAATTTTATTTATATGATAATATTTTATTTACAAGATAAAACATATAAATCTGTGAACCAACTGTTACCATGACTGGTAGGGTAAGTTGTAGTTATAATGACAGAATAGGCAATGGGTCAATGTTTAGGAAGGCCAAGAGAAACGGAATGAGAATCAAGGTACTGCAAAATACTGCCCATCTGAAACATGAAGGACGTGTTGCCATATTTGTCTTATGGGATGTATAATAAAAAGAATACTTGAAAGTAATAGAACACAGTATTCCAGTGAAGAGTGTTAAGAAAGTATGAAAGCACTTATATCTTACTAAGGACTATAAAACAATGGCTAACATTTATTCAGTGTTTACTGTGTTCTAGGTACTGTAAGAGCCACTTGGTATAAAATAACCAGTTAATCTTTACAACAACCATATGAGGCACATTATAGTAATTAAGGATGTTCACTGAGTATTTTGGGCTCTCCAACTTCTGGGCACATAGTAAGATTTCCCTCTCCAGCTTTCTATGGTTGTGTAGGGCCATATGACTAGTTACGACCAAGAACTTATGAGCAGAAGTACAATTGTAATCTGTGGGCTGAGGATTTAATTCTCCATATGAGACTCCAGAACTCTCTTTTTCCTCTAACTCAGTAACCAGAAATGTTCTACATGGTGGCCAATCCATCAGCCTGGGTCCTGCAGTGAGATTGAAAACATCATGGAGGCAAGCCCCCAGCCATCCTATGATGGACATGTAATGTGAGAAAGATCTTCTGTGCTTTTAAGCCCTTGATATTTGGAAGGGGTTGGCTATTTCCATATAATCTAGCATATCTGAACTGATACAAAGTATGTATTATTTTTATATCTATATTACAGATGAGGAAGCAGATGCTTAAAGGTTTAAGTAGTTTATCTAAGGCTACACAATAGGTAAATGGTAGGGCCACGAATAGCACCCAGACAGTCTGAACAGATGTAAAGCTGCAGACCCTACTAATGTACAATATCCTTGAATCAAAAATACCTAAGCCTCAATGTTGTTTACTCTAAACAGCTCATGGTTTTCATTATGTCCTTTCCATGTCTATTTCTATCCTTATATTAGGTTATTTTTGTCTATTCCATCCCTCCCACCTGCCAGCATGGACACAACAAATCCAAGAGCAAGCAAAAAAAGAGAAAATAAACTTCAGGGTCTTTGTGCATTTTTCTCTATTCAGAGGTGAAACTTCAGACCTCTAATGGATAGGCAAAACATGGTTGGTATACACCATGAGCATTAAGCAGCAGTTAAGAACAATGACCAATTGCTAGAAAAGGACATCATGTTTGGTAAAGCAGAGGGTCAGGAAAAGCAGGGAAACCTTCAAAGAGATGGGTTGACACAATACCCTCAACAATAGACTCAAACACACCAATGATCATGAAGATGACGCAGGACCAGACAACATTTTGCTCTGTTATACGATAAGATCTCTATGAGTTGGAGCCCATTCAACAGAATCTAACAACTAACAAAAGTAATGAAGCTGTATACTTAAAAACAAGACATTTTTTTAAACATAGTAGGCAAAAGAAGGAAACAGAATGTTATACAACAACATCATTTATGTTAATTAAAATAAAATGCACATAAAATAATACATATTTTTTAAGAATACACTGTAATAAAAAGGTACATACTAAAATGACTGTCCATTCAGGGAGCACAGAGGGATATAAATAAATAAATAAATAAACAAATCAACAATCAGATGATTTACCAAGATAGGAGAACTACATATACCAAGGAAAGCAATGTCTGTGAACTGATAATATAAAAAGCTCAACTTTGTACCTCAAGTTTAAAAACAAAAACAAGTCCTCGGAAGAGCTGGCGTCCCCACCACGAGGTTTATTTTCAGACAGTAATAGTTTTGGAATCATTTCAGTGGTGCATACTAATTGAAAAATGCAGAATTTCTTAAAGAACAAAAATCATGGATATACAGAGCGAGGAGTACAAAGTCTTAACAAATTAAAATTACCAGCTGCTCAGACTGGCTCAGACCCTATTTGCCTACTAACAGACCAAACCTCCGAAAAGCTCTCCACACAAAAAGATCTCCACAGAATCCCTTAATTATCCCATGTGCAGATACGTCCATTCTTTCTGCTTTAGTATATCATGTGTGTCCATAATTCGGTTTTCTTTAGGTTTTAATTATTTGTAGATTATGTAGAGGCTTTGTAGGAGCCTGGCAAACTTAAACACTGAGGAATTAAAGCTACAGTCAGATGCATCTCAATGACACTGTGGAGTTTTTGCTCCAAAGTGATATGAAACTGCGACAACAGCTACATCTCAAGCTGTTTGTCTGGCCAGACCTAGAGATTTGGGAGGCTGGTACCTGCTTTTATTTATTCATATGGAAGGTTACAGAATACAGATGCCAATGCTGACTGTGAGTTAAACAGAAGAGAGGATAAGAGCTGAGGCTTAACCTACAGGGGACCTGAGGAATAAAGAGCCCCAGAGTCCAGTGTGGAGAAGTAAAGAAGAAAGGGGAGGAAGAAAAAAGACTGAGAGAGATCAGGCCTAATGAACCTTTCCCTGAAGTCAATGAAAATGGGGAAGAGGTGCCTCAGAGAGCAAGACCATGCCCAAACAAAGCAGGGATAAAGTGGATCAGCCACAGTGTCACCAAATTTTTCAAGAGTTCAAAAGCCAGCAAATCAAAATCTGTAGTGAGAAAAAAAGTCATGCAGAGCCATACAGTATCGTTAATATCAAAATGAAAGCTATGACAGGAAGTATACTACACACATATGCACACATGTATGCACATGCACACACTCACACATACTTTTTTTAAAAGACATTTTGGGAATTCAGAAATTTGAGATTTTTAATAACTGCAAAAGAAATTCAGTCACACATAATCAGCAATAAGCAGAACATAGTGGTAATTATTTATATTTTTGATGCTTTCTCAGAGAAACTTGAACATAGATTACATTATATTTAGTGAAGATAGTCTTCCTCTATGTAAAGGAGGATTTGTTTATATATTTTCTTCTATGATTGAAAAAGCTGAAAGTGATGAAATAGCTTTATTCTATTATGAAGGAGTTAACAATAAAACCTGAGGCTCAATGATACCCTTCTTTCCTGGAAAGTGCTGAGGAATCAAGTTATAGAAAATGCTGGTCTTGGAAGATACCTCAGGAGAGCAGAAACTGAAGGGAACCTGGGCAACATAAGTGAAAAATCTCTTGCTATTTACTGTAAGTGTGAAGTAATTGTATGTGTTCACCAGGAGCCAGTTAAAGCAACCTCACTTCCTGTGGAAATTTTGATTATTGGGAATTGCCAATGCACCACAAGCAATTTTAATTAGAGGAAATGTATCCTCTTGTCATATTTGATTTATAAGCAAATGTCATTATTTCTTTTTCTGTGAATACAGCATTATGATTGAATAAATTATCTTCCAGTTATATCTGTTTAGTAAAAAACTTGATCATCTGGCCCCCCAGACTCATCCTACAAAGTATGACTCATTGTGGAAATGCCTTTTTCTTTTTTTTTTTTTTTATCATTTCCCTTTCCTAAATTTTTTCTCTAAGTCTTTATACTTGACAAAACATTGAGCTAGCCAAGGATGACACCTATTCTTGTATAAACTAGAATTAAAATGTTTCCTTTTAGAAACCTCCTAATGCCAAAGAAACACAATCCCAATACTCACACACAATGGTGTATCGTTAATGCCCCTTGTAAATCTACTGGGAGACAAGATATAGGAGGCCTGGTAATGTAAAGGGTAAGGGAGACTTTGGAGATGGGCCTGTCAGAGCTGAACTTTCTCTGAGTGACCTACTAGCTGCCCCAAAACACAACATTCCTGGAGGATAATGAGCCTTGCTTGTTTCACAGGTACATGCTTATATATAGCAGAGTGGAAGATACCTAGGCCAGTAAACCAAAACCCTTTACCGTCAAATCGATTCCGACTCATAACGACCCTTTAGGACAGAGTAGACTGCCCCATAGGGTTTTCAAGGAGCAGCTGGTGGATTTGAACTGCTGACCTTTTGGTTCGCAGCTGAGCTCTTAATCATTGTGCCACCAGGGCCCCACTGGCCAGTAAACCAGGAAATCTGAATTCCGTTCCAATTGTGGCTTCACCATTCTTATTTAGCAAATCTTCCAAAAAAAAAAAAAAAAACCTAATCCATTGAGATTTCAATTCCTTACCTACAAAATGAGTTCTAATAATGGCCAGGTTTAGCTTTAATGGAGTCTTTGGGTGGTGCAAACAGTTAACGCACTAGGCTGCTAACAAAGGTTAGCTGGAGGTTCGAATCCACCCAGAGGAGCCTTGGATAAAAGGCCTGGCTATCTACTGCCAGAAAAATTAACCTTTGAAAACCCTACGGAGTACAGTTCTACTCTCATACATGTGGGGTGGCCACGAGTCAGGGTCAACTTGTCGGCACTTTTTTTTTTAGGTTTAATATTCTATGGTTTTAGTCATCTATCTGATTTCTTTGCATGACTGCTATAATTTATTTAAAGTTCATATAAAAATATTTTTTAAAAATCATGCCAGAGGTATTAATGTGTTCCCTGTGTATTAGAGAATGAAGTTTTGTGATTTTCTTAGTGCCCTGTACATTGTTTCGAATTAAAAATTTGTAGATTGACACTTTGTAGAAATTATCTTTATGTTGTGTTCCATCTCTCCTCCCCACCCCATAATAAAATTTTCCTTAGAGGAATTTAAGCCCGATTTCAAGGGGATAGAGAACAGATGAGAGGGGAAATTTCTGGTTTCAGGCAGAGAGCTACCTTTGAATTCTGTTAAGACATTCAGGAAAATGACTGGTCAAGTCTTCAGCAAGTGCTGTCCTGTATCCATGAAAATCCTTAAGTGTGTGGCCTACCAAGAGCGCTGGTAGTGGCCCAGGTAGTCTATGCATCCATCATAAAAGCCTTTATACTTCGGAGGTTAAAAAAATCCCTGTATCTTAAAGAAATAGATTTTTTTTTTTCTAGCTGCTACTGCATAAAGTTCTAAACATCTGAAATAATTGAATTAGAAAATAGAAAAGGGGATTAGTAAATCAATTTTGAGAATTTGTTAATACAAAATAATGATGATTTTTGCTACCATAATTGGTTAGCTTCTATGTGCAAGGTCCAGGCACTTTGCTTATATTATTTCTAATTCTCATTAAAAACCCAGTAAGGTAAACATTTTGCCCCTATTTGACAGAAGAAGAACCTGAGGCTGAGAGAAGTTCAGTAAGTTGCCCAAATTTATAGAACTTATAGAAATGAAACCTGGATTTAAATTTGTTTTTCCAGATTCTATGGCTCATGGCTTTCCCACTATTCCACACTGCCTCTTTCCTCCAAAATTACAACTATATTTTATGAATAATACCTTCATGTCAGGACCTTAATAATCTAGTTAATGTGATGGATCATTGCTTCAAGATTTTTTTGCTAGTAATGATGAGTTGTCCTCAAAAGAGTACCTAGTGCATTTCATTTATTTCCTCACTTCTGTAACTAATACTACTCTGTGTAATGTGCTACTATAGCCATAGTGGGAATAGCAAATAGAAAGTGAAAGAGTCCTAGAGTATAGTAATAAAAGACTAATAAATAAAATCACACCAGTTATAAAGAATAGATGACTGAATAGAACTCACTTCATAAAAATAAGTACACAGAAATCAAATACGAACTTAGGGGAAGAAGCTGCAATATAGAACATGAAACCAGTGTCCTAAGGACTGGTAAATCTTTAAAATGGATGTACTAAAATTTTCACTTTAAATTTTCAATTAAATATTAAAAACTATGCTCTAAAACAAGAAGCGAGTACTTTGAGAAAACATGTTGAGAAACAAAGATTTCATATAACCAAAAACACAGACAAATTAAACCCATAATGGAAGTAATAAATACATGACTATTATTTGTCTAGGTGTAATGCTAGCTACCCTCTTTCTTCGAAAATATTTTTATATTTATTGCTAATTATTTCCCACCAATGCTGATGAAAGAGAAATAGAAAAAAAAAGGTTATATTTTGTTAGTATTTTGATATTTATGTTGATTGACATGTAAACACCTTTCCTTCTTTGGAGCACACCTACTCCTCACTTATCGACTATCTCATTATCGGACATTTCACATTTACAACAATAGTAAAAAATCTGCTATTCAACTATTTTAACAACGTATGTCTGGCAGCAACGAATGTCAAGGTGTGAGGCTAGAATAACACTGGCTGTGATGGTTAAGGTTATGTATCACCTTGGCTGAGCCTGATTTCTCAGTGGTTTGGCAGCTATGTAATGATGTAATCTGGTAATTGTGTAATGATGTAGTTATCCTCCATTTTGTGATCTGACGTGATCATCCTCCATTTTCGCTTAACACCAATTTTCACATAACTACATGGTCTTTAAGGTCACTATGAGTTGGAATCAACTCAACAGCAATGGGTTAACATGGTCTTTGGAACCTAACCATGTCGATAAGTGAGGAATGTGTGTATTCTAATGGTATGTCAAATTTTTTTCTAATTTCTGTGAATAAGACACAAATATCAAATCTACACATCATAATCAAAGGTTATTAAATAAACTTTTCCAACAAGAACTAAATTTTCTTCTATTATTGAGTGGAAAATGGAAATTCATATGACCAATTTCTGTCTTTAACTACCTTTGACTATGCAGTTTTGCTATGTGAATGTCATCTTTATAAATATTATTATAAATTGTAACAAATGGAATGGTTACTTGTAAAGGAGATAAATGGGACTTGGTTTAAAGGCACTATGCATTTCTCTTGCTACATGTAGCTATGGATAGAAAGACGGTCTATTTTCAAACTTCAGAAGATGGAATAATACCAAAATCTAGAAATTGATTTTAAAAAGCCATCAGAACCCAGAAATATGGGTACAAAAAGGCATTGCTCACATTGTAGGTTATGATGCTCTGACACCTATAAGCATCTGACTTAGCAGACTTTTTTTTATAAGTGGTGCTTAAAAATGTTGGTATGGAACATAAGTAGATAATGCAAATATGTTACCGACCCCTACCAATAGTTGCAATTATGCAAATTTTAAAACCTTCATCTTTTATAATTAGGTGTAGTGGGATGATGTAGTTAAGTTCTCCACTGGCTAGGTAGAATTCTCTAATCTGCTGAGCAGTTTTTCCCCTAAAAATGCTGTATTTCACATAGACAAAAATATGCATTCTGCAAAGGAATGACAGAATGTTTACGATGGAAACAAAAGACATGACATCCTGAATAATTGTTAGTGACAAATTCTTTGTTTGTCACTTAAGAAATGTGTTTTTATGAAGAGCTGAGATACTCTGACAATAATTAAGCATATTGTTGAATTGGTCATAGGAGTATGAAATTCTAATTAATATACTCAAATGCTCTAGAAATGAAAATTTCATTGACTTGAGTGCTGGAAGAGAAGAAGGTTGCCTAAAGTAAAGTTTATTTAGAATCTAAAAATCATTCTCATTAGGTGGGTAATTCGCCAGTAGTTAATTACTGTTGGACACCTAAAGACTCTCATTACCCATAGTACTGAGAACACAGAATGTGTAATACCATCAGCATATCCCATAACCTTATTTGAAACACGAAGTTTTCAGCAGAATGATGTATGTATGTTATCTGTACATATACACTACATATGCACTTAAAACTTACATATTAAAATTTACAAATATATATTATATATATCTATATTATATATAAATATAAAGAAAACTAAAGACACTAAATCTTTTGTTACAGTAAATAAGGACTATAGAGGTGTGTTCATATGTCTACGTTTTTAATTAAAAGGTTATACTGACTTGAATAACTTAGAATCTGAGGGCTACTTTTATTTCAGGGACAGATCCAGTATCTTGGTATACTACATTCTAGATAAATTGCATATGCTAACTTTACCCTCTAATTTAATGCCAGGCTAAATTTAAGACATAAAGGTCATTCAACAAGAGGAAAATGAAAGACACAAGAAGGCAATTCAAGCTTATTTTCCCTTAAGTGAATCAGTCATTGAAGCAAGGAGGGGTAGGAAAGAAACAACTACTCTGATTTTCTAGGGAGAAAAACGTTTTCAATCCAAAGCATCCAAACACATGTAGGCCTTGAGATAATTCTGGATAGTAAGTTTAGAAATAGGGCTTGTAGTTTATTATCTAAATTATTTTCCCCAAGCATTTTATCTACTGACTCTCCAGGGATTAATGGAAGGAGATTCAATTGGGCTAATGATTAGAAGTAGTAATCAACTGTTAGTTCAAACAATGAACACTTAGATATAGTTGTTGGATTTGATCAGTTCCTGTTTAAATTATTCCCAAAACAGTGGATTAACAATTGTTTTCATTAAAAAAATCAGTAATTTCTATCCATTTTTTAGATATATGTAGAAAGACAGAAACTGTCCAATGCAAGTTAATCATAGTGTTGTATTAGAATGTGCATACCCTGGCCATGTCTCTTTTTAAATTATAATTACTTTAAAACAATATGCTTTCTTTTAGTTCTGGGCTTAGTTCAATACAAGATCCACCTGTTCCCAGTATACCTTTTCAAATTTCCAGTGAATTGACCACGTTTAGTTGCAAAAGAATGCACTAATTTGCAACAGGGTGAGCCAAAAAATTAACTAGTGGATAAGAACTATTTAAAGTAATTATTTGCTTCATATTTCATTGCTTCAATTTACTAACTTGAAATTATGGCAAAATAGCCCATATTTACTTCTGTGTGTAGTTTGGCAGTAGGAAAAAAAAAAAAAGGCTATAAAAACAAAACAAAACACAAAGCAGAAGAACTAGATCATCAACACAAGGTGGCACTACTGACCAATGTCTTAGGTTTAGAGTTTAAGCATTTTCTTTCTTTTCTCTTCAAGGCTGTTTTATAGGATCAACCTCTCAATATTTTTGCCTAATTTTTTTTTCTTAAACATCTGGTAATGAAATGGGGAATGGGGTTTTCTTAATTTAAAGAAAAATGCAAAATTTGAAACCCACCTATATATTATTTTTATAAAATTAGTAATCACAAGTTAAACCTCTGGGTATTCATGCTGTATTGACAATTTATACGTTATTGTCCCCAGTTTTCTCCAAGAGGGGCACCATGCACGTATTCTTTTTTCTATCATCTCATGAATGGACTCCTTCTCTCCACTGACATAAACATCCCCCTAATTCTGATTTGCCTCCATCTAATTTCTTGCTGCGTTAATCCATCATATACACAGTTATAAAGATCATTTTACTTTAAGACTATTTTCATGTTGCTATTTCTATCAAGTATTTTCTTTCAATCAAAAATCTTCAGTGGGTACCCTATTACGCATTAGTTTAAATTATGTGATATTTAACTCCAACACCATCTTAATTCCAATACACTGGTATGCATAAAAACCACACACACACACACACACACACACACATACACAGCTACCTTTTCTCATCTCTCCAGCAGGCTAGTCCCGTTATCTATTATTTAAAAATATTATGAGAATTTCTGCCATTTTTAAGGCTCTTTTCCTAACACTTGTGATTTCTGCCCCCCTGGAGCCATTGCTCACTGGTGTCAATCAGTTTTTTTTTAATTCCTTCACAGAGCTCATCTTCTTGAATAAGAATAAATCTATGTTTCTAAAGCACAAAAGCCTGCATTTTATAGCACATTTATAAAAACTATACTTATATCTCCAGTAGTGCAGTGGGTAAGCAGCTCGGCTGCTAACGAAAGGTCAGGGTTAGAATCCACTAGCCGCTCCTTGGAAACCCCATGGGGCAGTTCCACTCTGTTCTACAGGGTAGCCTTGAGTCGGAATCGACTGGAAGACAACGGGTTTGGTTTTTTTTTTATACTTATATGAAGTATTCATTTAAGGAGCCCTAATGGCCACAGTAATTAAAGCAATCAACTGCTAACCGAAAGGTCGGTGGTTCAAAACCACCAGTGGCTCTGCAAAGATGTAGCAGTCAGCTTTGGTAGAGGTTTACTACCCTGGAAATCCTATGGGGTCGATATGTGCCAGAATCGACTGGATGGCAGTGGCTTGGGTGTGGTTTGGTGGCGAAACAGTAAGCACTGGGCTGCTAACTGAAAGGTCATTGGTTCAAACCCGTTAGCCACTCCACAGGAGAAAAGACCTGGCAATCCGCTCCCATAAAAATTACAGGCTAGGAAACCCAATGGGGCAGTTCAGCTCTATGATATAGGGTTGCTATGAGTTTGAATGGACTCATTGGCACACAATAACAACAGACTATTCTTTAGAAGGCATTGTCTACAAGAGGTATGGCCTGGTTTTCTTTTCTTCTCAAGAATATTATAGCTTTACTGTTTTTGTGCTAACCAATCATTCCAAGCATATGGCATAATGCATATAGTAAGTAATTGACATAAGTTCAGAGAGTGAATGCATGAGCTCAATTCTTCTAATATCCTAACAATGTTAATATTTACAAATATACACACACACATAAACATGTACATATATAATATACAGACAACAACATTTTAAAAATAAAATGGTTATATACTGACACAAATAAAAGTACACATATATTAGGCAGACTTCAAGGGTAAGCATATTTAAAGGTAGAGTACAAGAGTCAATATTGTCATTTAACATTTACTGAGGTTCTTAGTCTTGAACAGTACTCAACAGAATACAGAATTAGATAACAAGCCAGTGGAGTGAGTTTCTTAATTTGATTTCTGCTGTTCAAACAATGAGTATAGCAGCTAAAGATAACAGCTCATGTTCTAAGTGTGAAGTATTTAAGATCATGCACACTCAGTTTTACATATGATAAACTGCATAATTAACACATACATACACAAATAGTTTTCTATATAAACTTTTAGGATGATAGATGAGAAAGTCAGATGTCTATGTACACAGTGTTTCTTTTTAAAATTCAATTACAGATACGAGTTAATACTACATATTACAGAAAATGTTTTAATTTAGAAACATTTTCCACTCTCACATTCTATGAAACAATTTTATTTAAATACTTCTCATGCATCTTCAACATCAATTTCTTCATTATCAGTTGAATCACATTTTTATCTTCTAGAAAGATTTTCTAGGAAGCTTTATCTTCACTTTTAGATAGGTTATTTTATACAGAGAACTTTTGAATCAATGTATAATGCTGTCATTTGAACTTTTACCCTAAATTATAAGTATCATTTGCATAACATTAGAAAAGTTTCAGATTTCTGTTGCCGTTGTTGCTGATGTTAGTTTTACCTGTTTATTTTTGAGTAATGGATTTTTATAATATGTGATCTCTGCAGTCTAATAAGTCACTGTCTTGCTTTTTACAGTGAGTGGGTTTATATAAGAATTATGTACAATGGCAACTAGAACGATAGGGAGGTGTTAGTCCTAGGAATAATAAATAAATCTGTGTTTAAATCCTTTAAAAAATTACAGAGATTACAGATAACTTATGTAATCATTCAAAACTAACATTGATTGTGATTATTTTTTGGCTAATTTGCCTCTCCAGACAAACTTCAGACAGACTCAATTATAAGGTAGATTCCTCTTTCCTACGGAAAAAGTTTGGAGAAGAGATTTTGATTTGTATTTGGACACGTATGGTCTTATCAGATCAGCAGAAACACAATCTCTCAATTATGTTTGGGGAACATATTCCAAAACCAATAGCATGCAACTTATGTTGGCTGAAATTGGAGTTCAGTTTACTGTAATATAGGTACTATTTATTCGTAACAAATAATAGGTGGAGCAATACATGAAGTCAAAGAAGTGGCTACTTGCTGAGCTACTTCAGAGGCAGTGAAGCATAATGGCTACATGCACTCACTCTGGAATCAGCCTCCACATGGTATGAATCCCACCTCCATCATTTACTTGCTGTGTAACATTGAGCAAATTGTTACCCACTCTGTGTCTCAGTAGTAATAACAATGCCTACCTGAGTTACTCTGAAAATTGTATAAACTGATGCTAGAAAGCATCTTGCTATGGCTAGTGCTTAGGTTAGTGTATGTTAAAAGAAAAAACAAAAAACTAATAAATGAAACAAAGCCAGCATTTTGTCTTTTTCCACTGCCTTCCTTCCTTCCTCCCTCCCTTCCTTATTTTTTAAAATTCTGTATAGTAAAGATGTTTACCTTTGGAGGCCCCTTTAGACAGAGAATCTCTTTACTCTCATACACGTTTTTGTACTCTTGTACTCTTTTTAGGTCTTAATTTCTAAGACTTTCACCTTTTCTAGTCACTAGGCCATTTTTCGAATGTGGCTTTACTTCGAGGTTGCAGTTGTGATATTTTACCTTTTCCTGTTTCGATATTTAATTCTAAGTTGCAAGTTACTCATCTGAAATTCTAACATGTAATTTTATATGAAAAAAGGGTAGATCATGTAAGCATTCTTTGTACTGGATTTAAAAGTTAGTATATGGTAATTGAAATGTTTTAAAATAGAATTAAAGCAAAATTCTTATTATTTTCAACCTAAATAATCATTGACTTGAAATATGTTCTATTCTGCTTAAACTTAATTTTTAGAGCTTTTTTTTAACTGTAAAATTTTTTTTTATTACTTGTGCCATGCTCAAGCCAAATTTTAAGCATTTTCTAAATGTATAATATTGTGGCATGAAATTTCTAATAAGAACCCTTGATGCTTTGGATATATTCTAAAACTCATCAAATTTATTTTCCGAATAGTTAAAATGGTAGGCCAGGTTTGAGCTTAAGAGAAAAAAAGGATCTTAGAGCTATAAAAGTGGTTCAACACATTGCTGTTAAAATAACTTTAACATATGGACAATGAATAATGTTTCCTTTTCTGATATAACAAAAACTTGTTAAGTTTTTAATCTATATTGTAATCACTGCTGTCCTGTTTAAACAAACAACTAAGTAGCACAATATGTACTTCAGAAGCTTAGATAAAATCACCTTTTCTTTGCTCTATTTTGATCTAACATGTTCGTCCTGTTTTCTCCAAAGCACTCCTCAATAAAACCTCTATCTCTGCTATTTCTTAGTGGGTTCTTTGTCCATAGTGGTTTTTGAATTCCACAGATTTTTTTTTTAATGGCATTTTTGGCTTTTTATCTGCCAACAAACATGCCTGCCAAATAACTTGGCAAACCAGTGACAGTCTCCTCTGGCCTGTTCAGATTCAAGTAGTTTGAAATGATTTTAAACGAAGTAACTGAATATTCATCTTGGGTTACATTTATAAATGGGTTATTAAAGTGACAGGAACATTCAATAAATAAAACACATAAGTAAGTGACATCCTATCTTCCAGTTCTTTTTCAAGCACTTCAAAATGTTTACTTTGTCTATTATTTCTTTGGTGCTAAGAACTTCTTTATTCCACCATTGTTATAGGGTAAGTAGCCATACTCCTAGAAAAAAGAGGATCGCATGAGACAACAGACTGTCTGTCACCTGAGGTCGATCTGCCTTCCCAGGGCAAAGAGATGTTTAGTGGCCCGCAGCATATGAAGCAGCTATAACTAGAACAGCAATGTGTCCTGTTATTGTTGTTTTAGTTACCATCGAGTCAGCTCCGACCCATGGTGACCCCCATGTACAACAGCAGGAAACATTGCCTGGTGCTGGGCGCCATCTTCATAATCGTTGGTATGCTCAGGTTCATTGTTGTGGCAACTGTGTATTTTGAGTACCCTTTAGGGGGCTCATCTTAAGCACTATATTGGAAGATATGTTCTGTTGTGATCCATAGGGTTTTCACTGGCTAATTTACAGAAGCAGACTGCTAGATCTTTCTTCTTAGTCTTTCTTAGTCTGGAAGCTCTGCTGAAACCTGTCCACCATGAGTGACCCTTCTGGTATTTGAAATACCGGTGGCATAGCTTCCAGCATCATAGCAACATGCAGCCACCACAGTACAACAAACTGACAGAATGTGTCCTGAGCCCAGAATAATGCAACCAATTGGCTGCCTTTTCTACTTGAGCCTATCTTTCAAGGCTTTCTTCTTAGATGTGCCAATTTGCCCATAGGGATAGATAGATATCTAGCTAACAACTGTTCTTGTATCTAACTCAGTCATAATTAAACCCTTAATGACAATCCTGAAAATCTCCTTATCATTGGTTAGGTAATTGCAGACACAGAGAATGAACGCTTAACTATAATTGTAGGCCTTGCTGCCAGCTGAATATTGAAATGTGTTAGTATTGTGATTACTTAATGTCCCAATGTGGCTTGTGGCCAATGCTCAAAGTACACTCTAGTAAACTATAACAAAAAGCATAAACAAAGCTTAACTCTCTAATAGCATCTTATTTCTGCTTGCGTTGAGAATGTGTAGGCTTTGCTACTCTGAACTTAAGCCACGGCATAAAGTAGATCCTTATATAAACTAAGTTTGAACTGAAAGTTACTGTACTGAACTAAGGATTACTGACTGGAAATGAAATCATCTGGACTCATATCCTGGCTCTTGCTGTTGGAAATTAATTTTAATAATAGTCCTTAAAAAAAAAAAACAAACCTGTTAAGGGGTGTATCAGTGAACTATTGCTGCTTTAGGAAACATCCCAAAACTCAGTGGCTTAAAACAATCATAATCTATTCTTGTTCATACATCTTCCAGTTGGCTGGTGGCCAGATGATCCAGGCTGAGGTCAGCTGTACTTGTAGAGCCTTGGCTCCAGTCTAGAGCTAACCCCGCCCCACATGTCTCTCATTCTTCTTGGACTGAAGCATTCCCTGAGGCATGTTTTTCAATGGCGATGGCAAGAAGGCAAAAGTGCAATGGGCAAACCCAATCATGCAAGCACATTTCAAGTCTTTGCTTACATCGCATCTACTAAAATCCACTAAAACCACTGATCTAGTCCTTCTGGCAGACAGAGTTATTTTTCTAATTTTTCAGCCATCCCTGAATTCACACTCTTTTTCATGTCACTTTGAGGTTCCTTCCACTAGAAGCTGAACATTATCTCTCTATCCCTTGAATTGGATTGTCTTGGATAGCCTTGGTTCAAAGCTGACCCAAATCCATGCGAGTCAGACAAGAACTTTGCTCCGTAGAGTTTGCAGTGGCTGATTTTTCGGAAGTAGATCACTAGGCCTTTCTTCCGAGGTGCCTTGGGTGAACGCGAACCTCCAACTTTTTGGTTAGCAGCTGAGCACATTAACTGTTTGCAGCACCCAGGGATTCCCTTTTTCTCCATTCTGCCAATTACTGCAGAGGAGAACAAGGCCCTGAAAGATGGTGGAGCCACATAAGAGAAAAAGCCTAGGTTCTATGGAGTAGAGCTCCATTGCCAACCATACAGGACTGTGATGTATGACAAATAAATCTTTATTGATTTAAGATATTGAGAATTTGGAATTGCAATATCAATTAACATATACTGACCCAAATGAGTCCAAGAGCGGGATGCTAACGTTACAACATCTAAAAATATTTGGCAATAAGCTTAATGACTAACCAATAGGTAATGAAGAAACATTCGACATTGGAGGTTGGTAGGATGGCAGGTGTGGATATTCTTTTGTAAAGCGTTTGGTAAGACTGCTGCCATGATACCTTGGAAGGCAGACCTTGGGCCTATGAGCTAGTGGCTCTATGGGAAGTGTTTGGAAAGAAGCATTGTATTAGTTTGTGTTAGATGACTATTGGGTAATATGGCAAGGTATTCAATGAAAGGGATGAGCTATAGAAAGAATTGATTGGCTTGCAACCAGAAAAGAAAAAGAATTGAAGGAGTCCAGAAGTTCTGGAACTTGCTTCCAGACATCAAATAGCAAGAGATAGGATTGAAAAAGACTTGGAGCCCTGAAGACCTAGAGAGAATTCTCAGTTGAAGAGAATGGCTCAAACATGTGGCAAAGGTCAGAGTTAGGTCCAGATGCCCTGAAGTTAGCATCATTAAGTTGAGGTAGAGAAGAATGAGGAGAAAGCAAGCAAGAAGTAAATCAGATTGAGAATCATCTAGGAAAGAATATGGTTACTAGCAGATGGATTTAATTATAAGCAAAAAGATCCTATCCTACTATGTTTTTATCAGAACTCTCAAAGAAACCATGAGCCCAGGGTTTAAAAAAGAAAAAAAAAAAAAAAGCCTTTCATTGTTCAAGCTATAGAACAAAATTTGGGTCCCCAATTCTGCCCCAATAGAAGCTGTTAGCAAAAATTGCAATCTCCAATGAGGACACCCTCCTCAATGCCCACCTCAGGTGTGGTCATGGAGAATAACTGACAAAGAGTAATTTCCCAGAGGTCAGATAGAGGGGATGACAAAAACAACAGGCAAAGGAATCCCTTCCAGACTGCAGAATCACTTCTCAACTCCCAGAGTAGGTGGTTTTCACAATGTCTGTCCATTACGAGCAGGAAACGTGCCTTTTTAGTCCATAGGTTTCTATACAAGGAGGAGCTACAACTGGACTGATGGAGATGACTGTACTTAAGGCTTAACACACTAGATGCAATGATTGGATTGAGTGTTCTCTCTTGAGAAAAGTGTGTTCTTTCTTGTGTTTTATTTGCTGAGTAACTGAACAAGAGAAAATTAGTATTGGGCACATCATTAGACTGCATTTCCCATATTCCCTTGCATTTATGTGGAACTATGTAATTGAGGCCAAAGGAAAGTGAGAAGTGATGTGTCACTCCCCAGTTTAGGTGGATGAGAATGATCATCCTTTTTTTCCCTGTCTCTTTTCTCATCATACTGTTAAGCGCAGAGGAAAATGACATCTCCAGAGATGTTGAAGCCACAAAAAAGGAAGAACCTTTAATCCCTCAATGACAGCATGGAGTAGAGCTCTGTACCTCTAACCCTCACTCAGTGCCAAAACACAATGATTCCATGAGAAAGAAAGAAACTTTTATTGCATTAAGACAAGGAGAATCTGTTTTTGTTTTGTTACAACAGCTTGCACATCTTGCCTAAGTGCTGTTTAGTGTTAATAAATCATTATTCTTTTTATTATTTTTAGTTTAGATTGGTATCTGTACAACTGTCAATGTGCTTTAAATATTGGATTTCATTTTAACCAAGTTTTTTTGCAATAAATCCATGTTATAGCATATTACTAGTTATGCTTGATTTATAACTTTATTTTCCTATTTTTTGGTTATTCATGATCTCCTTCCCATTGAGTTAATATCTGTATACTGGAGTTGCACATAAGATATCATATGGAAAGTTAGGGGTAGGTTGCTAAAAGGTAAACTAATTGAATCTTGGATTCTAGTTTTTTCTGTGTAGTGCACAGTATCATTCCACTTGTAATTAGGTAGCCTATTTACATGGCAATGATGATTTTAAAAAAAATGCATACCAATTTCGATCCATTTTTGTGGAATATATCTTTACCTAGAAAAGACATGCTAAAATGGGAGGAGAGTATTGTTAGGTGAAGATGCTGTTGCTAAGTAGCCTGTGGGCCTACAAAAACTATTTTTAATAACAGCGCAGTTGTTCATTGAATTCACGATGTGGAATGGAATTTAGTGACTATTAGAATGTCTTATCTAATATACAACCTCTTCATTATTCAAATGAAGAAACTGAGCCACAGAGCAATGCACTAATTTTCCCAGGTTCACAAAGACAGAAAATCAAGAGCTAGGCCTATGCACCAGGTCTCCTAATTCCCAACCCATTGTTCTTTCCACTAAAACAAACTTCAATCCACTATACATTTTAGAGAAACTTAGAAATTTTGCCTTTGTGAATTATTATAGTCATGATGTTTATTAAAGATAATATAATTTTCTTCTCAAATTCATGTATATATTTAATGCAAATCCAATAAAAATCCCAAATGAATTATTTTAAAATCTGATAAACCTTATTAGAATGATTAAATGGACATGTAGTTAAAAAAATGTTAAAAAAAAAAAAAGAGAATTATATGGCATTTTCCATATAAGACTTTAAACCTTACCATAAAGTTTTACAATTAACAATGTGGTGATAGTATTAGAATAAACAGCTAGACCAATAAGATAGAATGAAATAGTCTAGAAACAGACCCTGCAAAGAAGTTTATATATTGCAAGTGATGACAGTATAAATCTGATGAAATAAACAGTCTGTGACTATCATCCATTTTTCATAAGCAAGTCTGACTAAGATCTAGGCTGTCCATTTCCAGGTGATGGACTACATTGATGGGGGAGAATATAACCTTACAAAATCTCATGTTCAAAGATCTTTTGTTTAGAAGTAGGACAGGTTATACTCTTTTATTTTAGAGCAAGCTTTTGTTATAGGCTAGAGTAAACTTAGGTTTTCACCATACTGAAAAGTTGAGAATTCAATTAGCTATCACAACAGACCCTTCGTTTCTGCTTTGCTAGAGGTTAATATACTTTCTCCTCACCTGCAAAAAATTGTTATGGAATAAAGGAACAATGAAACGCTTGACTAGTCCCTCTACTGGTATTCTAGAAATTCTGTGTCACAAAACTACAAGAACCCAGAGAGGGGATTTGTCTTAGTCATCTAGTACTACTCTAACAGAAATACAAGTGGATGGCTTTAACAAAGACAAGTTTATTCTCTCACAGTCCAGTAGGCTACAAGTCCGAATTCAGGGCATCATCTCCAGGAAAACGCTTTCTCTGTCTGCTTTGGAGGAAGGTCCGTGTTATCAATCTTCCCTTGGTTTGGGAGCTTCTCTGCACAGGAACCTCAGGTCCAAAGGACGTGCTCTGCTCCCAGCACTGCTTTCTTGGTGGTATGAGGTTCCCATGTGTCTCTGCTCGCTTCTCTCTTTTATATCTCAAAAGAGATTGGCTTAAAACACTATCCAATCTTGTCGACATCATCAGTATAACC
>NW_004443972.1:19042957-19050520 GCF_000243295.1 Trichechus manatus latirostris
CTGGGAATCATGACCTAGCCAAGCTGATACACACATTTTTTGGGAGACATAATTCAATCCACGACACGGTTCATCTGACAAATGTATATACTAAGCATAATAGGAATAAAGGAAATCATGGTAGCATACCAATAGCTTTTAGAACATAAAAATCAATCTTCTATTTATGAAAATATCATAAAAAATAAAAATTTGTAAAAATATTTACCAAAACTGTGAATTAACATATAAAAAAAGGATTAGCATGCAAAAACTTAACATAAAATCAACAAAAAATACAAAGCCCAACAGGTGAGTGGAGAAATGGTGTGAACTAGAAATTTATAGATGAGTAAATAAGAACGTTCTAATACATCACAGTAGAGAATGTAAATTTTTATAAGTTTTTTTTTGAAGTGTGAAATATGCCTTGCAGGTTTTTAAAATGTTGGTAACATTTAACTCATATATCTCCTTTTTTGGAATCTATCCTAAAGTAAAAACTTTAAAAAGAAAAAAAAATGATTTACACACATCATAGTATTATTTGTAAAACTGAAATATTGAAATTCACCTGAACTAATCAATGTAGGAGAAATGTTATGTAAATTGCAATGGAATATTATGTAACTCTTAAAGTGAGAATTGGAAAGAGTTTATAATAATATGTGGACATACTTATGAAATAATAGCACAGGAAAAAGAAAATTATGCATTAATATCACAACTACATAAAAGCATATATTCATTTAAAAAAAGACTGGAAAAAATAGCTGCCAAGTATAAAAGAGTCAATATTTTTGAATGCTGTGATTATGAGTGCTTTTGCAAAATTTTCAAAATTTGCATTTATGACTTTGACAATCAGAAAATTTTAATATGATTGTCTTCTCCTATGAGTCTATAAATAAATACTGTTTCAAAGTTGAAAGCTGCTCCACCAAATAAAGATTTCACGCAACTGTATTCTGTTGACCATTTTATTATTAAAGATTTATTAAGGAGATGCCACAAAATTTTACAACTGATTTTCTACTCTCACTTTTCTGAAAATCTTCTTTAGACTAAACCAATAGTTCCTTTCATAATGAAAGTCCTTTTTTCCTAGTTGAACTTCATTAAAATAGTGTTAATTACCGTCTTTCTTACTGAAATACAAAACATGAATTTTACTTTGTGTGTCAAACTTTGTATCCCAAAATACCCAGAATTTAAATATCCTGTGACAAGTGTTATTAAATACAGTTATAGTCATATACAGATCTTGAAACATGTGTTCATCCAGTTCCAATTTGTCCTTTCAATCTTTATCACAGTGTACCAGAGGGGTTCAGACAATTATAGCCACATCATATTATTATCCTTCCAATTTCCTCAGTTTAGAAAATTCATGTGCAAAACCTCTAAATTGCATTGGCAATCCACACAGGAAATTCTCTTCTATTATAGATACCCAAAGAGGAGGTGGGAAGAGACAGAAAGAAATTTTCAAACTGATATTTGCAGAATTTTTAATAACTAATTTTTATACTATTATTTATAAGATCCTTTTGCATAACATTTGAAGCAATAAGAATTCCAAAAGTTAGAATAATCTGCAGCTAGACAGAGTCTCAAGGACAGCTATCTTTTGAAAGATGCAATGTGGTTATTAAGATCATTTATATAAATTAAGGTTTTAAAAACTGCGTATATGGAAACATAGTTTGATGAGATTTTATCTGTTGCTCAGTTGGAATGAAAATAATGTTTTCTTTTACTGGGGTAAACATAAGATAATATTTGTTTTTAATTGCAAGACTTCACAGAGCCTGTTATAAGTTAATGTGCACCCTAAATCATTCCCAAATTTACATTATCCTCATCCCAAACCCTAATATTTAAAAACAATTAACTTTGCCTTAACATAGTGTCCCTCACAACACAGTTTGAGAAATGCTTATCCTGACAATTCTTTTACTTTTAATGTAAGGAGTTTTTGTTTGTTTGTTTTGCCAAATCTATAACCCTTCCTTCCAATGGGATTGCAAGCGACTTAAGCTAGGGATCATTTACTTTTTCCCCCTTAAAATGACTATAAATATTGTGCTAGTTTTTCTATCTTCTGAGAACAGTCATAGACTCTGATCATCTGCAGTTTGTTGAGAAGACAAATGGAGAAAGGAGGAAGAGCAAAATAGATGCCTAACTTGCCTCAGGGAGGTGGAAACAACTTTCAGATCACAACCAGAACCACACAGCCAGGTATTATGGAGAAGTGGATCGTCACCCAGGGTAAAAGCAGCTCTAGAAAGCCAAGCTGTCCCCTCAGCATATGTCACCCTTCCTCCCTGCTTTAGTATTTTGCATTATGCCAAATCAGTCATTCTTTCTGCACCTACAGCTCCTGCTGTCACTCCCAGGCTGACCCTCATTATTCTGTGCTCTATTGAGGAGTTTTCTTAACCCTGAGTCCTACAACCCCATAGTTTCTGCTTACTGCTTTCCTTCTGTGTATCTCTCAGCAACTTTACCACCCTATTGTGTTCAGGCTTTCTTTGAATGTCCCATTCAAATTTCACAAAAGAGATGAAAATCTGATTGGGTCTGCCAATCTCATTCATTTTAAGGCAACCCAGTTGATAAAAGTGTTCTTGCCATGACAACTTATACTCCGCTTGCCACTCTATATGGATGCCTTTGTGTCAGGCATACATTCTGTGACCAATCGTATGTGGGGAGGGTGGTGACGTCACCCTGAGGGAATGCGAGAGTGGCAGATCCCTTGGACCAAGGAACCTCCAAAGAAAACCATGAAACTGGCTGATACCTTAGTGTGTACCCTTATAGTATTGTTTACATCTTCCTTTGCACTGCATTTAAAACATCCTTAACGACTTTTTATTTTTATATCCTTACCAGGAATTAAAAAATGCTCCCCTGCTTCATTCTGTATAAAGTATGTATAAGAGAATGTATTTACAAGTGATGCGATCTTCATTGAAACCTCAGTAAAAAATGTAAAACTAGTTTAAGACATCTGCTGTAAAAGAAATTAAAGGTACCTCTAAGGAAGATCCAGTTTAATGAACAAATTTGAGCCATGAAATTGGATGATCAACCAGTTGCTTGAAATAATGCATTGATTGGGTATTCTTATTAATAAGGCAGAAGGTCTTATACTCTAATAGCACTTTTGCTGCCAGGAACTGGAGATGTAAAAAGCTAGTTCTGGGACTCACATGGGAAGATTATTTCTTTCCTTAATCCTTACAGAAGAGTAGACCAGAGATGCTGAGGCTGAGAAGATGCATTACCCTCCACCGCAGGACGTCAATAAGGCATATGCACTGAAATGGGTTGAAAACCATCTAAGGCCAAGAAAATGACAAGCAGGGAATGTAAAGAGCCTTGTGCTCTGTCATCAATAGTTTGAATGCTCGAGAGAGGTCAAGATCCATAAGATTAGCCCCTTCTTCTGTCACACAAAAATTGTAAGGCTGGTTTAAACTGTGCTTTTATAATAGCACTATAAAGTAAGTCCATTCTTCCATGTATGCCAATAAGAATATTCACATCTGCAGCAATTTGTGCTATGGTAAGCCATAAAAGCAAAAGAAAAAGCACTTGGTAATATGTTCTCAGGGAACCCGAGTGCCCAGAATCAATGAAACAGGAAAGTCACTGAGTGAGCAAGAACATGTCTTGAAAAAGTGGCCCTGGCATTGGAACCATGTTAATTGAGTTTCATCTCTAGCTCAATTTGTACCATTGGTGGTAACATTTCCTCTGAGGGTGCTGGTGATTGATAATGGGACTGACAATAGTAAGCAAAAGGAGTACTTTCTTAATACCAGTACTTCTGGTATTAGTGAGAGGCCTTCATGGTGTTGGTGCTTACAGATTCCATTTCTCCTAAGCTGGGTAATTCCATGTGATGTCTGCCCCTAACATCTCTGCTTTATATAGACCTTGATGGCAACTTAAAAAAAGGTAAAGATTCACATCAATCTATCATCTTCACCAACCTAAATCAAATCAATATTCAAGAAAAATGCAAAATAAATGTTAATGAAATTCCAAGTAATTGCAATTCTAATTGCAATAATGCTAATTATTTTAAATTTTGGTGATGTATTTGTATATCAATCCATAGAAGAATTGGCTTGAATGTTTCCCAAAATATGCAATGTTTCACAATATCAGGCTTATTTGAAGTTGTTCTATATTTGTGACAAATTTGACAGACTTTCAGTGCCTAAATTAACTAGTATGTTTTCAGATGCCAAGACTTCTTACACATAAATCTGGAAAGGAAATATACAAAATATTCTTTCAAGGGCTGAGAAGGAGTTTCCCACAAATTTATTTAAGACACAATCAAAGTGGCTTTGTTAACTATCTTTAACTTAAGGCAATTAATCTGAAATGGCTTCCACATAAGGAATATCTGAGAAATTTTAGTAGCCTGGCAGGGTATTACTCTCATTACATTTGGTCATATTGGAAATGAGTGACGTATGTAAGGGAAGCAAAAAGGTGACATTTTCAAATTGTTTTCCAGGTGACTCTTTATAAAGTCAGTTGGCAGCTTTAGCATAATTCGAGCTCAATGGGTATGAACAGCACAAAACAATCCAAAACAAGCAGCATTGTTCTCTGGGATAACAGTCTTTTAAGAAAGTCAAAGTAGTTCTGAAAGAATCTCAAAAAAAAACCCATCCTCCCAGTGATCAGAACACAGAGGGTTGTGGTTCACTGGCTCTGTCTCAAAGGACTCAGGAAACTGGGAGTGGCAACCACTTTCCACACTCCACAGGCCACCTGGAAGCTTGGCGGATGAAGCAAAATCCCTAGGGCTAGTGGCTGGTCAATCATGAATTGTAATTCAACTATCTCAACAGTTGCCAGAGAAACCAACTTGGGAACTCTGGTACCTTTTGAGATATGACTAAAGAAAGGCCATGGCTGGTTAGAATACAGTGCTAAGAACAATGTTTGATCCATGTGCTGAACAGCACACAATACGGGTTCTTCCTTGCACTTACCAACTGCTTTATTAGTATAAAGTGGAGCAAAAGCGTATGGGTATGTCAGCATACCATGGCTCCTTAGTCCACAGCTGCGGGACTTCATCTGGTGTTAAGCTAAAAAAAAAAGATACTTCAGAGACACGAATCTGCTACATTTCAAGGATATGACATCCGCTGAGAACAAAAATGTGAAAACGAAACAATTCCATATAGCAGGTAAACACCTTGACAAATACGAAGACTTTCAATCATGTCAAACTGTTTTAAAAATGTCCACTTTGCCATCTCTCTCCAGATACTTAACGTTTCCTAACAGAAAAACAGAATAAATACAGGAGAGAAATCAATACTCTACACATCCAAATTGTTCAAGCCTGCCACTGCAATCAAACTTTTTTCTTTTTCTCTGCAAAGAGCTCAGAGGCAGTTTCTCAGTTCAAGGATAAAACATTCTCACGGCCCCTTCTCTAAATATAAATATAGATAACAGAAACATTAATTTCCTGAGAATTTAGCTGAAGAATTGTTTTTAGCGCTGTTCAGCAGCAGTATTTTCTGGCTACATTGAATGATTCTTTTAAAAATGACCTTGTCAGTAAAGCCCCTAACAACTAGTAACTTTTTAATACTTACTAATTGGTAAAGAAGTTTCTTTCTCATCATTTAGTTAGAAATAACTTAGTGTACACTTTTTAAAGCAGTTTTTTGTTTTTTTTTTAATTCTAATACTCATGCAAGCTGTAAAAAATTAGCAACCTGGAGGCTGGAAACTTCCATTTGGCCACAAAACCTGTAGAGTAAGAAAAGCCTTCTTAGAAGCCCTAGAAATGACAATGAAGAGACTATCATCTTCAAGCCCGACTGACGCTCTGTCCTTCCTGTCAGGAATGTAAGTATGAGGGTTTTAGCAGATCCATTTTGGGCTGCAGTTTGGGGTTTGTTCATAGGGAGCATACCTTCCAGAGTAAGGGCTGTCCATTAATTCATTTCCAAGGGACTATCTAATTATCTTCTGGTGCCAACTAATCTTCTAAATAGACTGGGAGCCTCCTCCCCTAACCTGCTTTCCCAGTCACTGATGTTTTCCACATTCCTTGCCTTTCCTGCACTTTAAAAAGATTTCATTAAAATCAAGCTGGGTCCTTTTTCTCCCTTTGATGATCAGCACTTCTTAGCAGAGTATTCCGGGCCTTTATCCTCAGACATCCTTGCAGTCTTTGGACTGTTCCCTCCCAGAACTCTCATGAATTCCATGGCTGGTTCCAGAAGGCTGGAACTTCTGAAGACAATATTTATGGTTGGATGGCCTGAAACTGTTAGTCTTTTGAAAAGAACTTCTTGATACTTATTGATTTATACAATGTGATATATGCCAGAAGGGAGTCTAGAAATATCAGCAATTTGATTTTGGATGGGGAAAAAATGAGAATTTAATGTATAAAGACTTAAATGTTGTCAGTTTTTGCTTTGAAATGATTGAGGGATAATTTTTCTTTGGATGATTTTAAACATATCAGTATTTCTTCCCCAAACATCTATTATTCTAAAGAAACGGCTCATGAAATATTATTTTAACAAGCCATATTAGTGTAAGAGAAAATAATTATTCAAATTATTAGCTATATCAATAATTCCTTGGTTCTGCTTCTGGGTCATACATGGCATATAAAATCTGGAGGTCATAAGACATAATATTCCATCATTTATGAAAAATTGAATATATTTGCCTTTTGCATTCATTGAGTTTAAAAGGTTTGAATGTTTTAATTTTTCTTTTAAAATATTCTTCACTGGAAATTCTTTTTTCTATCAGAAAAGCGTATGGAGATTTGTTAATTGATTAAACTTTTTTTGAATGAGTCTGTTACATAGCTTTATATAGCTGGATGTCTCTAAGAAAATCAAATGCAGTTGAGGAAAACTTACTGAATTTATTTACTCTGTTGTGCACCTATATGCACATGATGTTTTTCAATTTGCATAGCAAGACACTTTAAGACAGAGATAATTCCTATTAATTATTTATAATCATAATTTTTTTTCTTTGGATAGTGTAGTCTCCTCCTTCTCTCCTCCTCCCTCTACCTCCCAGCACTGCATCTAGTAAAGTCCGGTATGCATATTACAGGGTTAATGGTGATAAAAAGAATGATGTAGGACCCATACAATAATATTTCATTGAATAAATATTGAATCATAAATATTCAAAAGGCACATGAATATTAAGATCCAGGACAGGCACACTCCTAGTTTGACGATTACTAAAACAAAACTAAAATCTTTTCTCTTCCTGCCCCTCTAATTTCACTTACTTGCTGAAGGTGAAGAGGACTTGAAGCACTTACTGATGAAGATCAAAGACTACAGCCGTCAGAATGGATTACACTTCAACATGAAGAAAACAAAAATCCTCACAACTGAACAAATAAGCAACATCATGATAAATGGAGAAAAGATTGAAGTTGTCAAGGATTTCATTTTACTTGGGTTCACAATCAATGCCCATGGAAGCAGCAGTCAAGAAATCAAATGAGAGGACTCCGGCAAGATGGCGGTCTAGGCAGAAGCACCA
>NW_004443972.1:19060916-19131368 GCF_000243295.1 Trichechus manatus latirostris
GTTAAAATGTTGTGGGGTTGTTAACCAATGTCATAAAACAGCATGTGTGTTACTGTTACATGAGAAACTATCTGTTCTGTAAGCCTTCACCTGAAGTACATTAAAATATTAAAAAAAAAAAAAAGAAAGAAATCAAATGGTGTATTTATTGCATTGGGCAAATCTGCTGCAAAAGGCCTCTTTAAAATGTTAAAAAGCAAAGATGCTACCTTGAGGACTAACATGTGCCTGACCTAAGCCATGGTATTTCAATTGCCTCATATGCATGCAAAAGCTGAACAATGAATAAGCAAGACTGAAGAAGAATTGATGCCTTTAAGAATATTGACTATACCATGGACTGCCAGAAGAACAAACAAATCTGTCTTGGAATAAGTACAGCCAGAATGCTCCTTAGAAGTGAGGATGGCAAAACTTCTTCTCATATACTTTGGATATGTTATCGGAGGGACCAGTCCCTGGAGAAGGATATCATGCTTGGTAAAGTAGAGGATTGGTAAAAAAGAGGAGGACCCTAAATGAGATGGACTGACACAGTGGCTGCAACAATGGGCTCAAACATAGTAACCATCTTGAGGATGGTGTAGAACCAGGCAGTGTTTTATTCTGTTGTACCTGGGGTCACTATGGTTTGGAACCGAATCTATGGCACCTAATAACAACAACAGCAACAACAATTTTATCAGGTTTATATTCTATGTTTAACATTTCAAAATCTAATTTTATCATAACAAGGACATAAGATGCATTCTGGTAAGTGATGGGAAGTGTGACTAGACAGGCACACAGGGTCTCATATACTGGGATACTGGGTTCAGAAATGTGTGCTACATCTTGTGTGCAGTCATAAAACATTGAGCAAGGAAGTGACATATGTGTGTTTTCACTTTAGAAATGTAACTTTGTTGCCTATGTGTATCTTAGTTATGTAGTGCTGCTATAACAGAAATACCACAAGTGGATGGCTTTAACAAACAGAAATTTATTCCCTCACTATCTAGGAGGCTAGAAATCTGAATCCAGGTTGCCAGCTCCAGGGGAAGGCTTTCTCTCTCTGTCAGCTTTGGAGGAAGGTCCTTGTCATCAATCTTCCCTTGGTCTAGGAGCTTCTCAGAGCAGGGACCCTGGGTCCAAAGGACATGCTCTACTCCTGGCTCTTCTTGCTTGGTGGTAATGAGGCCCCTCTTCTCTCTCTGGTCACTTCTCTCTTTTATATATTGAAAGTGATTGACTCAAGATACAACTTAAACCTGTAGATTGTGTCCTGTCTCATTAACATAACTGCCTGTAATCCTGCCTCATTAACATCATACAAACCTTTTGCTGTGGAGTGGATTCCAACTCATAGCCACCCCATTGGACAGAGTAGTATAGCCCCATAAGGTTTCCAAGGTGTGGCTGGTGGATTCGAACTCCCAACATTTTGGTTAGCAGCCAAGATCTTAACCACTGTGCCACCAGAGCTCCCATTAACATCATAGAGGTTAGGATTTACAACATATAGGATAATCACATTAAATCACAAAATGCTGGACAACCACACAATACTGGGGAGCATGACCTAGCCAAGTTGACATACATATTTGGTGGGGGGTGGGGTGAGGTGGGGGGGTGGGAGGGACACAATTCAATCCATAACAATGTGGAAGGAGGATTAGAATTAGAGGTAAAAGGGGATATAAATCCTCCTTTTACAGACTATAATAATCTAGATCATGGATTATAGGCTATAACAATTATAGACTATAATAATATAGGCAAGAGATGATGAAGGCCTGAAATAAAGTATAAGGTATAGAGAGAGAGTGTTTGAGAAGTGTCACCAGACTTGACTGCATGGATGGGAGTGCCATGGAAAAAGATGAGGGAATCAGCAAGGGGAGCAGGCTCTGTTGGAAAAGACAATAAAGTACAGTTGTGGAGGTTTCAGTGTGAGGCACTCATGGGACATCCAGCTGGCAGGCAGTAATACACACTGAGAATGGACACATTGAAATGTCCTGCCATGAGAGTTCGATGTTCCTCCAGCTCAGAGCTCAGTGCTGGCACAGAGTAGCATCTAAAAAAATGTGCTTTGGGTTTAGAAAATGGATGAAATGTTTCAAGGAATGAATACATTTACTCTGACATCTCTCACATTGACTAGCAATTATTTTAACATGTCTGTATTTCCCACTAGACTATGAATTCCTTAAGAAGACTTCCTTGTATATCCAGAATCTAGCATGTGACCAATGAATAGAAAACATTCAATTAATACTTGTTGACAGACTGAATTAATTAATGAATTATTGAATGAGTTAATCAGTCAGGTTGTCTCAGAGTTTACTCTTTTGGGGGGAGTAGGTGAGGCAGTTTAGGAGACATTAACTCTCACAAATTCCTGTAGTATCATTTAGAATTCCTGCATTTTATATGTCCTTTCCAGCAATTTAAAGACATTTTGAGTTTCAGACTCCATCAGACATTACAAAAGAATCTGACTTATAATCACCTTAATGTTCATATCCTTAGAAATCACTAGTTCCTTGGTGTTCTATTAGTATATCATTCAGTTGGAGACTATAAGACAGTTTTTTAAGATTATTATATGGATTTCTAAACAATTTTCCAAGTACACATCTGTGTTAGTTATCTAGTGCTGCTATAACAGAAGTACCACAAGTGGATGGCTTTAACAAACAGAAATTTATTTTCTCACAGTTTAGGAGGCTAGAAGTCCAAATTCAGGGCGTCAGCTCCAGGGAAAGGCTTTCTCTCTGTCAGCTCTGGGGGAACGTCTTTGTCATTAATCTTACCCTGGGTTTAGGAGTTTCTTAGAGCAGGGACCCCAGGTCCAAAGGATACACTCCACTTTTGGCTCTTCTTTCTTGGTGGTAGGAGGTCCCTCTCTTTCTCTGCTCACTTCTCTCTTTTATATCTCAAAAGAGATTGACTCAAGATACAGCCTAATCCTATAGAGTATGTCTACCTTATTAACATAACTGCCTCTAATCCTGCCTCATTAACATCATAGAGGTTAGGATTAACAACACATAGAATAATTGCATCAGATCACAAAATGATGGACAACCACACAATACTGGGAATCATGGCCTAGCCAAGTTGACACACATTTTTGGGGGACACAATTCAATCCATAACAACATTTAAAAGTATACAAAGAGGTAAAATATATATTGTGAGGAGTGTATATTCTAAAATTTTAGAGAATCAAAAATACGGGAATACACTAGATTCTTCAGAGTCAATATAATTTTTAGACCCCTTTCTTCTTATGTATTTCGATAAGGAAAGAGCTTGCATTTATCAAAAACAATAAACACAGAGCAATTAAAAATACTTCTACAATCAGTGTTCTCATGTTAATGATGAAACATGACTTACGGAGCAAATCTTTATTCTGAAGAACTCATGCCTCTCCTTTAAAATTGACCTCAGGGCAGACATTTCTAGTTGAATTTCACATGCGGAACTATTGTACTGATTCTGAAACAAAGGTGAGACAGGAGAGGAAGAAGAGCAGCTTTGTTGTATTTGAGGGAGGCAGGCAGCCAAAGGAGGGATATGACAGAATGGATAAGCCCGCACTTTGTACTGTGGGTAATGTCCACCTTTTCAGAGGAAATCTGTGGGGGCTCAGGAGAGGCATGCAGTGAAATCTAAACTCCATTTTCTAGGCCCCATTTTGTTCTTAAAACCAAAAACCAAACCCGTTGCCCTCAGGCCAACTCATAGAGACCCTATAGGACAGAGCAGAACTGCCCCATAGAGTTTCCAAGGAGCAGATGGTGAATTCAAACTGCTGACCTTTTGGTTAGCAGCCAAGCTCTTAACCACTGTGCCACCAGGGCTCTGATACATTTTGTCCTTAGATGCCAACAATTCTTCTCTTTTTCCTCAAAGGAAGCAATGTGAGCTCTTGGAACTCAGAATTTCTCCTACTAATGGAGTCATCCTACTGTAACTTATAAATTCCTTACTTCTTGATAATGAAGAGCTCAGACTTAATTTTTCATTAATGTAAGATTTTCTTGCATCTAATTTTACAAATAACGTAAGCTTTGGGAGCAGAGAATGAGTTTAACCTGCTCATAGGGCCAATCTAAAATACTCTTTTCTTAATCTTTGCCCGTTTTACATAAACTACACTCCATGTAGCAGCAGGACCGATCTAAAATCAGTATGTATGTCAAATAGGAGAATAACTGCATAGAGTAATTTATACAGGAAGCCAATTTAAACACCTCATTTAAATTTCATGGAAGTCGCCTTGCCTGTCCAGCAAAGTGGCTATGGAATAAGGTTAGGAGGGACACATTTTCTGGCCCTTTGTTTTCTCTCTCTCTTTGACACTGTCTAAAACCTAGCTTACAGTGTTCCTCTCTCCAAACAACACAAAACAAAAATCATTTTCAGACTTCGGATATCCTTTAAGTTCACAGATTTCCCTTGTCAGCTAATTGCCATTTGCTAAAGCAGATCTAGGGGCCCTGGTGGCACAGTGGTTAAGCACTCAGCAGTTAGCCAAAAGGTCAGTGGTTCAAATCCACCAGGTGCTCTGCAGGAGAAAATGTGGCAGTCTGCTTCTGTAACAATTACAGCCTTGGAAACCCTGTGGGGCAGTTCCACTCTGGCCTATCCGGTAGCTATGAGTCGGAATCAACTTGCTGGCACACAGCAACAACAAAGCAGATTTGGACTAATAGGCCTTCAAGGCAACCTGTAGGCTGTTAGAGACAGGCTCCTGTTGCTGCTTCCTGTCTGTATTCCTTGTCTATTAGGAATTCAGGCTGCTGGGTGCACAGGGCCCTAACCAGCAAAACAAGGTTGGGCGCCAAAGCCCTGGTAAGAGTAAGAAAAGCCTCAATTTGTTTGTTTATTTTAGACTTTACCTGGCTCTAAAAAAACCCAGGCTGAAACTGAAGCAGAAAGGGGACAAAAGTCTTGAAGTTCATCTAAGTCCCTCCAGTGTACAAATCTAATACTTGACTTTACTGATTAAAAATAGCCGATGGTTTTCCCCTTCTTATCTTTAATCTTCCATATCCACCCAGTTCTTTAGGACAGTCATTTTGAAATCTTTTAAAAATGGTAAAACATAAAACGTTCTTAATGATTAACTTTTATAAAGTAAAGGACATTCTCTGCTTCGCCCAGCATAGATCCTAGAGAATGGCAGCATGCAGAGAAGGGGCAGATAACTAGCATTTGGCTGTTGGGAAAATGGACTCACTGGGAAGTCCCTCTGACTTCAAATGCAACTGACCGCTGAATTTGAAAGCCTCTGTCGGGTCATCCCCATGTTGTAATAAGGAAGTCTTTGTATTCTGATGACCATGGTGTTAAGCCTTGTTTGTACTTGGTCTTCCTTGCAACATTTTTCACAGTCTGTCTTATTAAATGGTTGGCACACGTTTAACTCTACACCCACTTTCTCCAGACCGCAGTGTTTGATCATAAATTTATAGATCCTTTAACACAGGCAACAGCTATTTTACCAACAGCCTTGCTGTCATTAAGCAGCAGCTACTGTCAAAAGTTCAGGAACAGGCCCAGCAGGATGATAAAAAGAATCAAGACACAGAGCCTGCTCAACTGTCACAACACCAGAGAGAAGCATCTGGTGCCCAGAAGAGCCAGCAAAAAGGGCACCAGCAATGGCGGGCCTGATTCCACAGGCTTTGGGAGGAGCTGCCTGCACATCCTAGCTCTATCTCAAATGACAAGCCCAGCAACCCCATAAAACTCCACAGAGCATGAATTAGAAGGTGGTTTTGCAGAAGAAACCCTGTGGAATCATCTGTTTCAATATCAGAGGAAGTTTTTTTTGTTTTTTGTTTTTTCTGAAAATCGAGGAAAAGAAAACTCTTGTTGAATGTAGAGTGAGAAAAAATATATATAAACTTTGTTTACTTTGCAATAAAAAGTTTACCTTAAATACATCTTTGGAATCCATATCATAATGAAAATGAGCAATATCTCTTTTGTTAGATATTCATTTGCTATTTTATTTGCATCATCTTCTAAGATAATTATATCTGCATCTTTGACATTACTTCTTATTATAGTGATATTGTAAGGATTAAATTAAAGAATGCATAGAGAGTGTCTTGAACAAGATCTAGAGCAAAATGAACCTTCCATAAGTAGTAACATTATTTACTCTGAAGAGCAAGGAATAAACTCCCATGAACTTGAATGAAATCATATTACATTGACAAGTACCAAACTCATTCCAGGCACTACAATAGGTATCACTTGCAAAGAAACAGATTTGACTCCCAAAATTTGTTTATGAGTCGGTTAAATTGGATTTCCCTACAAAATGCTATTGGTCATGATTAAGGCTCCAGGCCATCCCACAAGGACATGAACTTTTATGAAGTTTTATCTCATTATTCGGGAGTAGATAACAGCTATAAATCCTGCTTTAAATATATTTTGTTAAATATCAGTGAATAAGAAATAAATATTGTGCTTAGTAATATGTATCCTTAATGATTCTTGAGTATAGCAATAGGTTTAATTAAAGACACCTGAGAAGAAATGAAGTCTTTTGTGCAAATTTTTACAGGGCATACATTTAAAGGCTTTGGAGGTAGATTTCCTTTTCTTTCCCTTTAAACTATGACCAATTATTTTCCTAATTTCATGTATTTCTTTTTCCTTTGATCCGAACTTATGTTTTTTTTATTTCCTCAATCAAAGTGAGTAGTTTAAGAAACATAAATGCAATATCTTGAATGCAAATAGAATTCATGTTTTATTTGATTTTATAGTCTCAGTGCTAGCAAACATATATATATTTATATATTTATAATTGTTGATGAGTCCTTGGAAAAAATGGATTAATTAAAAATGAGGAAAGAAAAGAAGATGGAGGTAAAAACTTCTCCTCTAGTTAAGTGGGCAACAATAGAAGACAATAGAGAAGAAAGAATAACTAAATGATTTGCGTTCTTAATTTTGAAAGACTAAGAAACACAGAAATATAGTATTTCATCGATTCTAATGTGAGACTACATCTCATATACTTTGGATATGCTATCAGGAGGGATCAGTCCCTGGAGAAGGACATCATGCTTGGTAAAGTACAGGGTCAGTGAAAAAGAGGAAGACCCTCAATGAGATGGACTGACGCAGTGGCTACAACAATGGGCTCCAGCATAACAACAATTGTGAGGATGGCGCAGGACCAGGCAGTGTTGTGTTATGTTGTACACAGGGTCCCAATGAGGCAGAACCGACTAGATGGCACCTAACAACAACAACGACAATGTGGGGAACAATAGGAAATGTTAGGACGTATTCTTGGGTCAGAGTACCATGTGCTATACAACAGGTAGTACCATTGGCCTTTGGCAGTTGAGCAGTTTTATCAGTTAAGATAATTTGCAACTAACACAATATTCAATTGACGAGGATTTAAACTATACCATACCCATTGCCGTGGAGTCGATTCCGACTCACAGTGATCCTCATAGGACAGAGTAGAACTACCACATAGGGCTTCCAAGCTGTAATCTTTACGGAAGCTGACTGCCCTGTCTTTCTCCTGCGGAGCAGCTGGTGACTTTGAACCACCTACTTTTCGGTTAGCAGTGGAGCACTTAAAACAACTGCCACCAGGGCTCCTTAGGGCTTAAACTAGTGCTTCTTAAACTTTAATTTGCCTACAAATCACCTGAAGATGTTGTTAAAGTACATATGGGATTCAGTAGTCTAGGCTGGGGCCTGAGATTCTGCATTTCTTACAACTTCCGAGATTATGTTAATGAGGATCATGCTTTCCATTTCAAGGGTTTGAACCACGTTGTTTCACTTAATGAGTACTTAGCATTTCTAAGTAGAGAAAGTGGAGTCTGATTCTGTAAAGATTACAGCCTTGGAAACTCTATGGGGCACTTCTACTCTGTCCTATAGGGTCACTGTGAGTCGGAATGAACTCAATGGCAATGGGTTTTGTTTTTTGGTTTATGATAAATTGCAGTGTTTAATGCAATATAGGTTTAAATAAAATTTATTTAAAATAAACGAGAGCTTCCTGGATTTCAGCTAACATTTTTTTATTCTCCTCAGTCTGTCAATGTGCCTTACTAGCTTACCTATTTGACACAGTTGTACGTCAGGAGTAGAACCATTCTATAACTTATTTGTTCACAAGACACCTAACAAAAACTAAAATCAAAGGCATGATGAGGATTCAGTGTTGAAATAAATAGAAGAGATGGTTAGAACAAATGGCTTTCTGTCTTAGGTGACTTCAACTCTTTAGGTATTTGTTGGGGGAAAATATACAATGCTGAAGTGTCTCAAATAATCTAATGTTGTGGTCAATAATTTAATATCACAAAAGGGAAACTCTTAACAGAATAACTTTATATATGATTGATATGTTTCAGGAATAAGTATAAAGAGAAAAAATGCTTTGAAGAAAAGTGGTAAAAACTTCATAGCAAAATATCATTTTTCACATAAATGTTAATTTAACATCATTCTTTGTTTTAATTTTTTGAAGAATTTAAGGAGATTTTAGTGGCTAAAGAGGTACAAAAAAAGAAGTTGCCAATGAAAGCAGAGCCGCTTATAAGATAGAATCAATACAGATAGATAAGTTCTGATCATTTCCCAACTTTGCAGGTCAACAAATCTTCTTTACTAATTAATGAGATTCTAAAGAATTGACTTACAAGAGAGTGATATAAAAAGAAGAATGTTAATTTACATATTTTCGTTAATGATTTTAACTTTCCACTAACTGAAATGCTCGTTATTGTAACATAGGTTTCCACTATCAAGGAAGATATTATGGTTGATTAGACTAGAATAGAAACAAAGATATTTGATTTCCATGGGAGCTAAAATTATGCCTATGGAAAAGTCTGATGAATTATCCCTATGTTTAAAGATAAAATGCTTCTACGGCAAAAGAAAAAACTTGTGCCTGCCTGGTGCAGGCACTGCAGAACAAATACTAATGATCTCCATACTTGGTGTTATGAATCAAATTGTGTCTACCCCCTACACCCCCACACACAAATAATGGAGAGATGAATTGCCTAAATTAACATCAGAATTAAGTGTCAAATCCAGGCTTCAAATCCAGGCCTGTGTAAAGGAAAGGTCAATGTTCTTAACCACTATGTACATAGTCTCACAAAAAGCAGTACTCAGCAAGTGGTGACTTTAACTGAATGTTGAGAATTTGAAAAATGATTGTTTGTATTTAAAGAATTGAATGAGTTATGAGGAATACAGCACTACTTTTGGTGTTAATGAAGATAGACGAAATATCTCATTCCACCCAAATGTATTAAGATTTATGACATAAATAGCTAACTTTTAATACCAAAGCCCCCTTCTTTCTAACTTTTTTATAACTATTGGGATAGATGATTGCCCACCAATATTTTCTGTCTCTCAGGTTCACTGGGAAGCTGCTTTCCCACTGACAGTGTGTGCTGCCACAAGGCAAGGGCTTTTTTGACTGTTTCAAACAGAAAAAATGAGTGCATGCTGCAAATTACTGTTTGGTAGGAAAAATAGAAATTTTGAAAGTTTTTTTGGGGGACACATATGTCCATCCTAGTGGACTTGGGGGGACTCTAGGGGCAGAATTAGAGGGACAAGGTATTTCCCTCTGGACTCCAAGGGTAGACTTCTAAGATGGGCAAAGAAAAAAAAATCCATATTATCTATCAAAAATTCAACAACATTCAATGATTCAGCAAGCTTTCATTAATGAAAACACATGATACCAACAAAAAATTCAAAGCAGATCATAATTGGGTCTTGAAAGGGATAAACTAGATATCTTGGATCATAACTGCTTCTTTATTTTGGCATCCCTTTAAGACTCTAAATACTATAAATAGTCTGTTGAAAATAAGACAACAAAGATGATAATGAAGAAATTGGGGAGCAGTAAGTTAAACTGCTGTTAGAAAATAGGTTATATAATCCATATAAAGACCTCTTATCAAAAGGCAGGGAAACCACTCAAGGATTACATTAAGTAATAGGGTCAAAAAGAATATGGTCTGAAAAAATTGAGTATCTTCTAATAACTCTAAGTAGACAAATTTCTAAAATGCCATACATAATATCCATGAAATTATGTTGCATAATGTAATAACACATTATGCTACCATTAAAGCATTATAACTATGTCATTTGGAAGGCTAATTTTTTTGTATATAAAACCACTTAACTACATAAAATTGAAAATAATGATTATTGTAACTACTTTCACTTTTCATCTTTAGAAGTTCAGGATTAAATACTCCATATGCAGTTATTTTACGGTGATGTGTATTTTTATGGAGTGGTCATGTAGTATTCTAAGTAATAATTATCTTAAAATTCCTAAATACATAAATCATAAGATCTTTTCACATATTATCATTATAAGAAGTCAAGGTAAGTCACTTAACACCTACTTAACACATAGAAAGTTGAACACAGAATTTGGATAAAATCTAAAAAAGAAAAGTATAAGTTTCAAGAAAAACTAAGTATTAAGAAATATAAGGCCACTAGAGCTGTCTTAAATAGTTAAGCCCAGTTTACTTAGAAACATCTATTCCTTTAACATACTGATACTCATGAACATTTAAAATTATTTTTTATTGAATCATTTTCTTCTAGGGGAAAAAAATCTCCACCCAGATTGTTTTTGTTGACATTCCTAAAATAAAATAAAGGAAAGCAAAGGGAGGGGAGCTAGGATTGTATGGGCCAGGCACTGTATTTTACATTAAGGATTTATCCAAATCCATGTAAAATAGGACATTGCTTTCTCTCTTTTAGGAATAAGAACATTGAGACTCAGAGGGGTAAAACTCTGCTTAATATTCCAGAGCTTATAAGCAGCCAAGAGAGTCTTCCAATGTACCATGCAGCATGTACTCAATCACTTACCTTTACCTAAGCAGTTATTAGTTGTCAGGCATGGCTCTGTATGCTGAAAATTATGAAGGTGTTTAAGATATGGTTTCTGTCCTTAAGGATCTCCCTATGTAGCAAAGAGAGACAGACAAATAAACAAAAACTTAAAATGAAATGTAAACATTTCAAGGACAGATTATCCAATAAGCAAGGTATGCACTGGTTTACTTGCGCTTACTTACTAATCTGTAGTAAATAAACAAAAATACACCTGTGCATACCTTGCTTAATGTCAGCCCCTGCATACCTTGCTTACTGTTTAATCTGCACCTGAATGTGATACCCATTGCCATCGAGTTGAATCTGACTCATAGGGACCCTGTAGGACAGAGTGGAACTGCCCCATAGGGTTTCCAAGGCTGTAATTTTTACAGAAGTAGACTGCCATATCTTTCTTTCGCAGAGTGGCTGGTGGGTTTGAACTGCTGACCTTTCGGTTAGCAGCCAGTGATTTAACCACTACACCACCAGGGCTCCTCTGTATTGTGATAAGTAGTAAAAGTTCTGTTTATAAGAGGCTACAAGAGTTTAATCTATGAGGTCTTCCTGTATATGGATATCATGACTAGGAGAACAATAGACTGTGGAGGGTAAGGAAAAAAGAATTGTATCTTACCCCTGTAGGATTTTATTTATCTGCTATTCCTTCTCTTCTCCTTTCTATTTTATGGTTATTTAGGCTTGAGTGTAGGAAGAAACTATTCTTCGTGAGCAAAGAACCCTGACGGTATGCATGGTAAATGCTACGTAATATAGTTGTCATTCAAAAAGCAAACAATTTAGGATCTTGAAAACTCCCAGTTGTTTGCTTTCAAGAATAGATACAGACTGTGAAAGCTAGTGATAGAGTATTCAGATGAAGATTAGGTAGAAAAGCCTAAACATGACTCAGTTTCATAAGCAATACTCTTACCCTGCTTATCACATTAGGGTCCCCAAATCTCAAACACTAATACTTCGTGCAGCTTTGGTGTTAGGGCTTCCCTTCTTGTATGAATTTCATTGATAGGCCATACATTTAAGATATGAAAGCATTAGATAGCCATGTGTATTTTTATTACAGTCAAGCTTATAACATTTATTTGTTATATTACTATCTATATTATAAATCTGGAAGATTGTTTATTTTCTTTCATAGATTGGAATTCTTCACTCTAATCTCTCTCCCCCTCTCCCATCATATTTGTCATCTCATTCTATTTTTTTAATATATATTTTCTGACCATATATCAACCCATTCTAGTTTTCTCTTTATTCTTTCTTTCTTTTTTGCATTGGAGTTGGCAACATTTCCCAATTATTATAAGCTACAAATTTAATTAACATGCTGTTTATTTCTTCTTCCAGATAATTAATAAAGTCGTTAGATAAAACTTGGATGAACACCAAGCACCCCACCAGATAGCTCCCCTAAGTCGGGTGCTCTGCCATTTATAATTACCTTTTACTTATGGTCCTTAAGTAAATTTTCAGTGCTCATTCCAGAGCCAATTTAAATTAATTTAGAGGGAGCTACTTTAAGAAACACACCAACTGTTTCACAGTCCCTTCTTAGAGTTTGGATTCTGTAAAATATTTATACTTTATTACTTATGCCAAAACTATATTATGAAATTGAGCATTTGAGCACCAGGAGAGCAAAGTCTGAAAGTTCTCAATGAAAGAGCATGGTCTCAATAAACATTTAAGACAAAGTTCTAATTGCATTATTTATGAGTTAAATGAGAACATGAAAGAGGCATTTACTTTTCACCTTTTGTACCACTGATTTCCCATTTCACTTAACTTAATGAAATTACTAGCTGATTTCAACTTTTATTAATCATTTTCCTGGCAGATAATATGTTAGATAGTAATACGTTGAAAAATGATTAAATTTTGCCAAAATTGAAGAGCAATTTCAAGAAACCTTTACATTAATATCATTGGAAGAGTTTTCAAGTGAAAAACTAATTACTAATCCAGGATCGCTCTCATAATTTTGAACTTATATGAGGCAATGCATCCAAATTTAAATAACTTTCTTATGTTCCTACCTTATGTGATAATATATAAGTATATTATTATTATATGTATTACCATCTTTGAATCCTGCAATCATAAAATTTTAATATAAGAAGGTTCACAAAATAATATTTAATCCAATCCCTTCATTTTAGAGGTGAAAAGAGACACTGAATTTAGATGTAAGTAGTAACTAGCCCAGATTGAACAACCTAGCAGTGTAATCCATTAGACCGCTTTCCTTGAACCAAAACTTTAGAGTCTTAGATCTCTTAGAGATAGAGATTTAAAATTCCTCATGTTCTGAACATGCTGATTGTGGCAGCAATCCAGAAGATCATTGTGCATCTGCTGTGTGGATTAAGTAATCAATTTACACCTTTTCCAGAAGCCAAGGAAACATCACAATCAGAAGACAGAAATTTAAATGAATGGCATTAATATACTTAGATTCTTATAACACAACAAATCTATAATCCGTGCAGTTATAGACTGCCTGCTTAATTACTGGAAACAGACAGACATGCCAATGACCATTTGTCATAGTTAAATTCAAGCTAAGGGCATTAATAGAAGAAAAGTTCCAGGAACTCTAGAAGCAGGGCCAATAAAGAATCTTAACAGCCAACAGCCCCTTTTTTGTGTGTCTAATCACAGTAGCCAACCATGTATAATTTAGAGGTTTTATTTAAGTTTCTTGTCCTAACTCACTAAGTAATTATGGTTATTTAAATATACATAATAGACTAAAACTTTTCCAGAGGAAATAGCTTTAATTTTATATTGCAAACTTAATATACTATGATCAAAATATATCTATCTCTTCTTTTTTCCATGTGAGAGCTCAATGTCATATGTACAAATATACTACACAGAACTTTGACATTGAACAGACAGTTTTCCTTAGCTGTGAAATTCACACTTGCTAAACTCTTCTCCTGCATCCTAGTTCTCCCAAGAAGGTATAAAGCATGAGATCATAGGATGTGCTACAGAAAATTTTCACTTACAGGTGTATCTCAGAATATATATGTAAGAATATTGACCGTAAATTTGATGATGCAAATTCCGTTCCTCACAAATGTGTTATATACTACTGCAGATCTATTTCCCTGAAGTAAAGAAGTCTCCCAAATAGCCAGAATTTAAATTGCTGTTAAGAAAGCAATTAAGATGCCAACAGACTGTATGATTTACAACAGAAAACTTGTATCAACCCATACATTTTAACTATCTTCCCTCATTAAGACTCATTGGATTGACTATAAAAAAGTATAAAGGTGAAAAAAAATATATCTTAAAATTCCAAAGTGGACACCGTATGTAGAAGGAGAACAAAAATATCAGAGAACCAATGATTTTGTAGAATGTCTTCAAAGTAAAAACATATGGATTCAAACTTATGGATAAAGAGGGAACAACTAATTTTAAAAGATGGTTATATATGTATGTGTGCTGTGTATGTATGTGTGTGCATGTGTATATGTATAAACATACATACATATATATACACGTATATATACATATATATACACATATATATACATACACATGGAGCTCTGGTGTTGAAGTGGTTAAGAGCTCAGGCTGCTAACCAAAAACGTCAGGAGTTCAAATCCACCAGCCACTCCTTAGAAACCCTATGGGGAAGTTCTACTCTGTCCTATAGGGTCACTATAAGTCAGAATCTACTTGACAGCAATGATTTTATATATATAGAAAATTTATATAAAATATATATATATATTGATTGTAATCAAGTCAATTCTGACTCATAGCCACCCTGGCTTGATATATACCAGAGAACACTGAGTTTTGGTTCTTCAGAGTAGGAACTTTTAATGTTGACATGTTGCATGAGGTGAGGTGGGGAAACCTCCCATCTCCTAGAACAAAATGAAGACTTTCTGTTAACAAACTCCATCAAAACACATAGGTTTTGTAATCAGTCTTCTTAAATCAGGTGAGGGACCAGTAACAACAAAAGAAACCCACACGAGTTCCCTATATTAATCAAGCAAGTTCTTTATTCATAAATACAAACCAACGACTGAAGACTCATAAGACCTAGGGAAAATCAGCAGTACAAAACAAAACTAGTGACATGAAGAAACAGAAAAAATAACATTAGAGGAAGCAGAGAAAATTAAAAGAAAAGGGATGTTAAAAGAATTCCAAAGGTACCCTTGAAGAGAATTGTGATGACAATTTATCATAAAACAAACACATGCTGCTATGAAAAAGGAACAGTGAGAGAACAGGGAATATTTCATGAAACTCAGACAACTGCTATAATAATGACAATTAAAAATAATAGAAGGCAGAATTTACTGAAAATCTCCCCAAATTTAGAGCAAAATGTCATTATATTGAGTAGTTGAGTGAAAAATAGAGAGACAGAAGATTAAACTGGTAAGGTTAACATTTTTCTAATAGGATTTGATTCATTTAGTCATCAAATACATACTGAAGGCATACTATGTGCCACATATTGTCCTTATAAATTTTGTCATAGTAGTAAATAAGAAAGAGTACTTGCCTCATGGTGTTTACATTCTATTGGAGTAGATAAATAATACTCAAAGCATTCCAAAAGGAGAGACAAAGAGAAAATAAAATAGGGAAAAAAATAAATTTAAATAACCAATAGAAGAATATTTCCTAGGACTTTTAAGCATACGTTGTTGTTGAGTGCCATCAAGTTGACTCAGACCCATAGTGACCCTACAGGACAGAGTAAAGCTGCCCTATAGGGAACATCTAGCTCAATTGGCATAACACAGTTTATAAAGACATTGTTCTACATTCTACCTTGGTGAGTAGCATCTGGGGTCTTAAAAGCCTGTGAGCAGCCATCTAAGACACTCCACTGGTCTCATCCCTTCGGGAGCAAGGGAGAATGAAGAGAACAGGATACAAGGAAAAGATTAGTCCGAAGGACTAATGGACCAAACTACCAAGGCCTCCACCAGACTGAGTCCAGTACAGCTAGATGGTGCCTGGCTACCACCACTGACTGCTCTGACCGGGATCAAACAGAGGGTTCTGGACAGAGCTGGAGAAGGATGTAGAACAAAATTCTAACACTCACAAAAAGACCAGATTTACTGGCCTAAAGAGACTGGAGAAATCCCGAAAGTATAGCTCCTGGACACCCTTTCAGCTCAGTGTTAAAGTCACTCCCGAGGTTCACTGTTCAGCCGGGGAGTGGACAGCCCCATAAAACCAAATGGGACTAATGAGGCACAGCAGTCTAGGGACAAGGACTAGAAGGCAGAAGGGGACAGGAAAGCTGGTGATAGGGAACCCAAGGTTGAGTAAGGACAGTGTTGGCATGTAGTGGGGTTCTTAACCATTGTCATAGGGCAATATGTGTACTAACTGTTTAATGAGAAACGATTTTGTTCTGTAAACCTTCATCTAAAGTGAGAATAGCAGCACAACTGGAAGAATGTAATCGACGTAACTTAATTGTACATGCAGAAATTTTTGAAATGGTTTCTCTTTGGCTATGTATATTTTCACCAAAGAAAAAAGAAGATCCTCCAAGGCCGAGAAGGGAGCGTGTTGACATGTCGTGGGGTTGTTAATCAATGTCATAAAACAATATGTGTACTGACTGTTCAATGAGAAAATATTGTTCTGTAAACTTTCACTTGAAGTACAATAAAAAAAAAAAAAGAAGAATAAGAAGAAAAAAAAAAAAACTGCCCCATAGGGTTTTCTAGGCTGTAATTTTACAGGAGCAGATCATCAGGTCTTTTCTCCCATGGAGCAGCTGGTAGGTTTGAACCACCAACCTTTTGGTTAGCAGCTGAACACTTAACCATTGTGCCACTGGGGCTCCTTTTTAAGTATATAGTGAAAGTAATTTTGAATCTAAAATTCTACATTCAACCTGGTGGGTGAGGAATATGCTGGTAAAAGTTTAACAACTAGCTATCAAAATAAAAATTTAAAAAAAAAACTGCCTTATTTATAGTATTCGATGATTTCCATGGCCAGTTTCAAGTTACCAACATGAGGCTACAGAATTGAGTGCTTTAGTATGAGCTAGCTCCAGCATACCACTGAGGCACGGGGCAGGGACTGCAATGAAATAAAGACTTTTTTAAAGAAATACAAGGTCTTGGAAGTTTACCACTGGCTGTCTTTCTTCAAAATAAAAATAAGTTCAGGGTACAGCCTGGCTAGAAAATGAAATCTAAGAAAGGAAGACACGAGATCCGAGAAATTGTTCCTTTAATCCAGAAGTGCTTTGAGGCCTAGAAGTTTTGTAGAAATTTTGCCATCCAACCAGTAGTGTATATTACTATTTTTAATAAGGAAAAAAATGCATTTAGAAAATCTAGCTGTCCAAGAAAGTCACAGTTGCAGTAAGAAGGCTACTAAGACATGGCATAAATTTGGGCCATTAATTGAGTGTAAGAAAAGAAAGGGGGCAGTGGTGGTTCAGTGGTAGAATTCTCACCTTCCATGCAGGAGACCTGGGTTCAATTCCTGCTAATGCACCTCATGTGCAGCCACAACCCATCTGTAAGTGGAGGTTTTCTTGTTGCTATGATAATGAACAGGTTTTAATGGAGCTTCCAGACCAAGAAGGACTAGGAAGAAAGGTCTACCATCTACTTCCAAAAATCAGTCAGTGAAAACCCTATGGACCACAGCAGTCTGGTTCACAACCCTATGGATGCCCAACTGATTACTGTGATGGCACAGGATCTGGCAATGATGTGCAAGGGGCCACCATGAGTTGGAAGCCAACTTGATGATAGCTAACAAAAAAAGAAAGGCATTTTGCCATCACATGTATATATTCCTTTTTAAGAGAAATGAATTTGGTACATAAAATTTTACCTGCTTTTCTATAGAATCAATCACTATATACTGAGTTCTGTGCTGCACAGAACTCATTATTATCTTCCTAATAATAATATCAAACACTATTCATTAGTTACCAATTTTCAGAATTAATCTAGATACAAAGTATAGAAAGCTAAATTATGATATAAATATAAGTAAAATTGGCAATATAAAACTAATGGCACACTAACAAAAGTTGGAAGGGTCAAGAATAAGAGGGATGGAAAAGGTGATGAAGTGTTAATGTCTTCTTACACATAGCGGAGTGAAGATATGACACCAAAGAGTTATGTATCAAGAAAAAAAAAAAGGTTAAGAAAGCACTTAATTTTTAGGGTAACCAGTATAACTAAAGATAAAAATATAATTCACAAACATTGGAAGGGTTTAAGGAGAAGAGAATATTAGTGAGATAAATTTCTTATCTTTCTTAATGGGAAGTCAGTAGAAGTTGCTTGTGGTTGCTAGCTTAAGAAATAGAGTTTAAAGCTTATTAGTTAGTGCTATGTAGTTAACTAACAGGACAATAAATTAAAATTATCTAAATGATTTTAGGAGTGGGGAGCCAATATTCACTTTTCATGATTTCTATTCTTTCAAATGTTTCAGAGTTCAGGTACACATATAGGAGACACAATTTCAAGCCAATAAGAGAGAGCTACGTGCAGAAGATGGCAGCCAGTCTTACGGAATTCTCTACTCGGCAGCAGCAGCATCACATAGACGGAAATTTCTGCAAAGAAAAGTGTCACTGTTCCTTTGCAGAATAGTCTCAATTTCAGTAGATTCATTTTGTTGCCTGCATCATATAACTTGACAAGGCCACAAGAAATGCTCCATATGCTTAGAGGTAGCTTGTGCATAGTATATAGAGTATATAGTAAATGTGGATCAAATAACTGATATCTCCATTACATATTACTGTATAAAATACTTCTAAAATACATGTTTTCTATTTTGTTATCTTGGAGGTTAATAAAAAACAAACAAAACACACACACACACACATACAGATTGCATTTCCTTAGAATGGTAGCACTATCCATAACTTGCACTATGGAATCACAACCAAAAGGAAAAAGAAAGAACTAAGCTAACTGCTTTATCTTGATACATACTGTTTTGTTATTTCACCGTTGGGAGTCATACTACATGACTTAAATAAATGAACAAAGCATAAGTATTGTGGATAATAAAAAATGAAAAGGAGTAGGAAAAATATAGTTTGGGTATCTAACCTCAATAGTGTGGTTAAAAACGAACACAGTGAAATGAATATGCATTATATAAGATTGACATATTTTTAAACATTAGATATCACGTGGTTTTAGAGAACAACTTCTTATCCTTATTAAGAAATACTAGCTATGTGCATATAAATTGTATTATTGGGAGTCAAGAAACCAAGGTAAAGAAGATGGCCTTGGACTAGCTCTATACACTAAAATATTTAGTCAGTCATCCCACAAGCATTTACTATAATACTTAACTTTCAATGTAACAGACACGTCTTCCCTACAAAACTGTAAGGTCTCAGACAGCAAGCAGGAATGTCTTATTCATTTTCTTAACAACCTCTACACCTAGCAGACCTGCACATAGAACACAGTTAATAAATATTTATTTAATGATTGAGTGAGTTCTACACGATGTTGAGTAGTATAGAAAATATAAAAGAAAATTAAGCCATTTACCAGAATCTGATAAAAATTAGAGCCAAAAAGAGAAATCATGTATATACACTAAGAAATTGGAAAATACTTCTAAGAAAAAATATGAGCGACAATGGCCAGTATGCTACAGATTATGTTTGGGTATGGCAAGAATTTTGTGTTAGAGAAAAATAACTGTAAAATACAACTGGTAAAATTTTCTAGAAGAGGTTGAAAAAATCTGTATGAGAAGAATTAGTCATGGGGGAGTGAGAGCTGGGAAAAAACGTCAGAGAAAAACCCTTGAGGCAGGAACAAGTGTGATTTGATGGGTGTTGGGGGAAAGTGTGGAAGCAATGGAGGGTAAATTTAAACTGACTGGAATTAGGTTCTGTGTTAGAAAGCAACGAGAATTAATTCCTGAGACAGTTTTCTATTGTCTTCCATACTAAATAGGGGATTCGTTTCCTGCAGACTAAGACTTTGCATGAAATATCAATAAGACAGAGGACTTGTTCTGGTTTTATATTTGTTAATTGTTTGTGGGAGGATATGTACTTACCTATGAAGTAATGTAGTATAGTTAAATAGTGTTTCTTTAATATTTGCAACATCTGCAACTTATACTTGTGCAAGCATAAGTTTTCTCTGATTATCTTGGATTATTAAAATCACCTTGTATTTGAGGGGAAAAAAAGTCTCTTGGAGGTGTTTATTCTAGAGAGGAAGCATAGGGTAGTGTTTCAGGACTTAGACTTTATATCAGACTATCCGATTTAAAAATCTCAGCCATTTACTTTGTGACCTTTGACAAATTACTCAACCTCTCTGTGCTCCAGTATTCTAATCTCTAAAATAAGAATAATGTATTTAACACATGGGATATAAATAATACATGTAAAGTACTTAGAACACTGTCTGCCATATAGTAAGCATATCATAAATATAAACTATTTCAATATTTGTTAGGAAATAATAATTACATGTAGTTAAAACAAAAGTTTAAGCAATCAAAAAGATATGCATTGGTGGCCAACTGATTTTTGACAAGCTTGCTAAGTCTATTCAATGAGGAGTGAAGAGTCTGCTCAATAAATGGTGATGGGGAAACTGGATTTCCATATGCAGAAGAATGAATCAGGATCCATACCTCACACTATGTACAACAACTAATTCAACACAGATCGAGAACCTAAATGTGAAAACGAAAACCATAAAATTATTAGACGAAAATATAGGAGCTTGGCTGAAGGACCTAATTTTTAACAATGGATTATTGGATAGGACAACAAAAGCACTAACAGCAAAGAAAAAAATAGATAAATGGGACCTCATAAAAATTAAATACTTTTGTCCATGAAACGACTTTAACAAAAAAGTGAAAAGACAACCCACAGATTGGGAGAAAAATTTCAGGAACCATGTATCTGATTTAAAAAAACAAAAACAAAAAACCCCTTTGCCATTGAGTTGATTCCAACTCATAGCGACCCTATATGACAGAGTCGAACTGCCCCATAGGGTTTCCAATGAGCAGCCGGTGGATTGGAACTGTCAGTCTTTTTGGTTAGCAGACGAGCTCTTAACCACTGCACCACCAGGGCTCCATACATCTGACTATATATATGTATATATAGTTATATATATATAAGTAGTCACTGACTTACAACAGGGTTCCATTCCAATGACTCATAAGTCGGTTCTGACATAATCAAATACCTCTTTTTTAGTTTTCACTATTATTGCCTTTTATTATCAGTGTCTTTATAAATCCAATCTTTGTCTTTGGGGGTTGGAAACATTATATATAAACTTATAGATCTATTTTAATACATACATAAATACATTAAAAATACACAAATCATAAAAATTTACTCCAACGATGAAGAAGAATTGGACAACATTGGCATTTTGTCAGTTGCAGTAATAACTCCACCTGTGAAAGGCTCTGGATCATCTGGATTATCCCTGGGAATGGGGATAGCATTTCTGGTTAGAAAATCAGTGGGAGTTGTCTGTATGGTTTTGTTTTTTTCTTCATATATTTCACAGTAACATCTCACTGCTTCCCCAATCTGCCTATTGACTTTAGAAAAGCAATCAGCATTTGGGTCCATGTTTTCAAGCAACTGAAGCCCCTGATTTAGTTTAGAAAAAACTCCAGCTAATCCTTGTACTGTAAAATTTTTTGACAACTTCTGTCCTTCCTCTTACTCATTATTTCTTTCTTCTTCAGCATTTCTTTCTCTTCAAAATCCATTGAGTCCTGATCTATCAGTTCCCCGTCTTTGTGATCTATCAGCTGTTCCACACTGGTGGTATAAAGTTCTAAATTCAGTGTTCTTGCCATGTGGACAATTTTTCCACCGATCTCTTCCATCATATTACCCTGATCAAACGTTTCGAACGTGTTCACATAACTCGGCAATTTTTTCCAAATCCCCTGCACTGCATGCATTTTCCCATAGCTTCCTCCCAAGAAGATGGAATGTTCCAGATACACTGAAGAGTATTACAATGACGTTGGTATCAGTTTCCTAACAATGAAGTTGGAGTCATAATGGCTGTTGGGTGCATGTGCAGTTCAACTATCGTATACGGTTAGAGGTGAATATTGCCCAACTTTGTATCCCTTACGGCTTCCTACACTGACAGCGACACAGACTTCATTGTAGACCAGGCCATAGCCTGCTATACCGCAGTATTTTGAACAGTAAATCATGACACTGAACACCTGAGTGAACATCTGAGAACGATAACATCAGCAAATAACATGCTGCAACATTGTATATAGTACATCTTACTAACAATAAGATGTACAAAAAATTAGTCAATAAAAAACAGATGGTCATAAGTGCAGTTCGTTATAACGCAAATATGTTGTAAGTCGGTGACTACATGTATTTAAAAATCTCTACAACTTAACAAGAAGATAAACAACAATCAAAAAGTGGTCAAATGATTTGAAGAGTCATTTCACAAAGAGGATGTTCAAATGGCCAACAAGCACATGAAAAGATGCTCAATGTCATTAAACCTGAAAAAAAGACCCATTGCCATCTAGTAGATTCCAACTCATGATGATCCCATGTGTTAGGGTTTTCTTGGCTATAACTTTTACAGAAGCAGATTGCTAGGCCTTTCTTCCTCAGCACCACAGGGTGGGTTCAAACTGCCAATCTTTAGGTTACTAGTCAAGTCCAAACCATTTGCTCCACCCAGGGACCTCTTCAATGTCATTAAACTCATTGCTGTCCAGTTGATTCCTACTCTTAGTGACCCTATAGGACAGACGAGAACTTCTCCATAGGGTTTCCAAGGTTGAATCTTTACAGAAGCAGATTGCCATATATTTCTCCCGCAGAAAGGCTAGTGGGTTTGAACCTCCAACTTCTGGTTAGCAGCCAAGGGCTTAACCACTGTGCCACCAAGGCTCCTTTCAATGTCATTAGCAAGATGTAAATCAAAACCATAACAAGATCCTACCTCACCCCCGTTTGAATGGCAATGCTCAAAAAAAATGGAAAACAACAGGTGTTGGCGAGGTTGTGAAGAATCTGGAGCCCTCATCCACTGCTTGTGGGAATGTAAAATGGTACAGCTGCTGTGAAAAACATTTTGATGGTTCTTCAAAAAGCTGAACAAAGAACTACCATATGACCTATCAATCCCAATCCTAGGTATACACCCAGAAGAAGTGAAGGCAGGAACCCAAACAGAAACTTGTATACCAATGTATATTGCAGCACTTTCACAATAGCCAAAAAGTGTAAACCACCCAAATGCCCATCAACAGATGAATGGATAAACAAAATATGGTATATAATACAATGGAATATTACTAAGCCATAAAGATAAATGAACTCCTGATGCATGCCACAACATGGATGGGCCTTATATACATTATGCTGAGTGAAATAAGTCAGTGGCAGAAGGACAAATACTGTATGATCTCACTTATACTAAATAAGCAAATATATAGAAACCAAAGCTTATTAGCGGTTACGAGGGGTGGGAACGAGGGGCAAAGGGGGAGTTTTTACTTAGGAGGTATTGAGTTAACGTTAATGGTGGTGGAATAATTTGAAAAAGGATAACAATAATGGCTGCACAATATAAACAATGTAATCAATGTCAATGAATTATATATGTAGAAGTTGGCAAATATTTTATTGTGTATATTTTCACAATTAAAAAAAAGTATACATTGAAAAGTAACTATCCCATCTCTGACTGAGTTACCTTTCCCAGAGCAACCACTTTTTCCAGATCCCCACGCGTCTATATTCCTATCCAATAACTGAGTGGTTCTTTAATGTTTTTAAGTCTTCTCTTTATGTCCCTCAGCACATATCACAGTTTTATTCACATAGATCTTGCACATTTCTGTTTAGGTTTACTTCTTGGTGTTGTATCTTTGTATTGGTAAAAAATGGTACCTTATCAGTCATTATATTTTCTTATCCCATATCCTCGGTACGTAAGAGATCTATTGATTTTTGTATACTAATTTTATGACCTACCAAAACTCTGAATTTTTCTAAAGTTTGTGACCATTTTCCGTTAACTTCTGGTGTTATTTGAATGGTAGTCATGAGAGAATAAACATTTCCATAATTTTCAATACTCATAAGGTCTCCAATATTTTTTATGTCTGATAATATTGCTTTATCCTCAACTATAATTCTATTCAGATCCCCAGTCTTCCTAATTTTACTCCTCCGATCTTGTTACTGTCTGGATTGATGATCTCCAAAGTGGAAAAATCATTCTATTAGAACATGAAAATTATCAAAATTGTAATAGAATTCATTTTAATCTAATAAACAGAAAGAAATTATGCTTAACTAGAATCCCTGGAAGTAGCCCTGGTGGTGCAGTGGTTAAGCACTCAGCTGCTAACCAAAAGATTGGTGGTTTGAACCTATAAGCTGCTCTGCAGAAGAAAGATGTGGCAGTCTGCTTCTGTAAAGACTTACAGTCTTGGAAACCCTATGGGGCAGTTCTACCCTGTCCTATAGGGTCGCTATGAGTCAGAATCGACTTGATGGCAATGAGTTTTATTTTTTTGGTTTAGAGTCCCAGGGTGATGCAAATGGTTAATGTGCTTGACTGCTAACCAAAAGATAAGAGGTTGTTTCCACCCAGAGGCACCTTAAAATAAAGGCTCTGTGATCTACTTTTGAAAAATCAGCCACTGAAAACCCTACGGAGCACAGTTCTACTCTGACACATGTCAGATCGCCATGAGTCGGAATAGACTCAACAGCAACTGGTTTCAACTGGGTAGAGATCAACACTGGTCCATGGATGAGTTGGTTATTGCTGTGTATGCTAGGAGAGTCATCTGAGGGAAGAATAGAGTTCCACAATGTGGTTAACAGAGATGATATTACGCAAGTGTTTGCCTTTAGCGTATTGTAACAAATTGCAGTCTTCACACTGTAAGATAAAAACAGTGTGGTTAATTTTCATGAAAGTAATTCATTTAAAAAGCAAAATCTTCATAGTCATTTTAAATGACATGAAGACTGCCATGAAAATCTTCACTGGTTACCTCACAAGAAAGGTCTTAGAAGAGCTGTGTGTTTTTATTTTATAAACTGGCAAGTGTTCCATATTTGTTGATCTTTTCTATGATTACAAATGGCTCCAGTGATAGATAGTTTTTTCTTCCCCAAGAAATGCACATACTCATTACACATACATCTTTAAATAAAGGTGTTTCTGTACCAATGAGTGATAATAAAAGCAAAAAAAAATTTCATTTTGAGAGAAACTTACATAATAAAAATACATTTTGAAAATAGATATTTAGAGATGTTTTATCATTCTGGGTTTTTGTAATCAAAATGATGTGTCTCCTATAAATATTCATCTTTGTACAGTTAAAAAAAACTTAGAAAGAGAATTTATAACATATTTAAAATTCTCCTAAACAAAGTATTTTAAGGATGTTGAAGCTACTCATTACAAATATTAAAATGTCACTCAATTCAACTAAATACAAAAATAACTGTCATCAGACAGATGGAAATTTAAAAGCAACATTCAAATTAAAACATTTACGTATTTGGATAGGATTGAAAAATCAGTATCATTATTTTATAAATGCATTTCTTTCATAATAACTTTATGAGATATGATTTCTAGCTATGATAGCAAATAAAAGCAAGTATCAAAAGAAACTGAACCTAGAGTCAGTTTTTAGAATTGCTGTACTGTCAAGCATTTAACCAAGATTTTCAAAAATAGGAATTATATCTAAATCACAGTTTACTAAAATGTTGTAATTAATATCATTAGTGGAACCAAAATGTGTTCTGCACCGTTAATAAAGTATTAAACTGTTCTTATCTTCTCTTATCCTTCTTAATTTTCTCTTAATGTGTATTTTAGAATATATATAAATATAGTAGCAAGTGTATATAATTTATATATAAATGTAAATATATTGAGGAGTTTGCTCAAATATTTTACTGACAGAAGCGAGCAATCTGAAAGTTTAAACTGGGTATAAGGCACCAGTCAATCTGATACTTAAATAACGGGACCCTAGTGGCTCAGCGAACGAACACCCCTTCCTAAGGGCCTAACTTACTGTCAGGAAATTCCCTAGCATTGGGAAAAATATGACTTATCTATCAGGAGGTTAAGATAACATTGTGCTTTACTTGCATTTCTCCTCAAGCTCACAGTCTGAGGAAAATAAAGAGAAAAGAAAGGCATGTTTTCTTATAGTTTTGGTTTGATTATTTATTAGATATTTACTTAGGTTCTGAACTCTTTGGCCCCTGAATGTCAAAGAAATAGTATTGATCTAAAATAAGAGTAATTTTAAAGAGAAATTTATATATATATATATATATATATAGACAAATCGCCAACCTTAAAAAAAAAAAAAAAAACTTTACAGATAAAATTTAAAGTTCCATAAGAGAATGACAATATTTCATCTACTGGGCCCAAGTCTCTCAACAGGCATTAATAGAACATTCCATGGTTTTTCAAGATCACTTCTTAATAAGAAATTAATGTTAATTAGGGATTTATTTTTCCATTACATTTGGATATGCAATGACAGAATTCTACAATAAGCATCATAAACAGAGACATTTTCCTCAATATTTGGCTACTATGGATAGTGAAATGCTTAAAATATAACTTTTTAGGAGCAGTAGATTATCTTCATAATATGCATATAATTTATGGGTGTAACTATTTTCTCTCTTTCCTCTTAGACTGTAAGTCTCTTGACAGCAAAACATTGATTTTTACATCTTGAGTAGGTTTCCCCAGAATTGAGACTTGCTCAAAAACCTTTACTGGTTAACCCCTATGGCCCCTAGTCATTTGGCAAATTGTTTACCAAACACAAATTTAAAATATGGTACTTTGGAGTACCAACTTTGAGAAGGTAAGAATTTCTTAGTGACAAAGTTCCAAATCAGGCCTATTCTAGTATAGTTGTTTCCACAAATATTGACTGTATTATTTGTATTTCTATCTAGTTTTTACTCTTACAAAAAAAGTACTATGTGCAGCTCAATTTGGGGGTGGGGGTGGTCTCATAGATATCCTAGCAGGAAACATTCATTGCAACCTCCTCTCCACGTTGTCAAGATTGGGCTCAGAATTCAAGCTCTTTGGCTGTACCATATCCAACACTAAGTAGGGTTCAGGGGCTGAGATGCAGGTAAATGCTACCTGATTTCAGCTCAGCTAGCTGTGAAGGTGAGCTAATACCTATCTTGCAGGGGTATTCAGAGGATTAAAAAAATAGATTTTTATAAAGCTCTTTAGAGATCCTCGGATAAAAGGGGCTGCCGAGGCACGCAGCATTCTTATCTCCCCAGTTGCCACGGAGCCTGCGATTTCCCATGGCATGTTGTATCAACCCGAGAAAAAGCAAGGGTGAGCTGTGGAAAATAGGAACATTGGCAACTGGAAGAGACAGATAGCACTAGACCATGTGAACCTCACTGGCTGCCTCCTGGGATGCTAGGAGATAGTCAGGATTATAATTAACCGATGGGGATGTTGATTCTCTTTCTAGGATAACTGTGGCATTGCAAATTGGTGACATTACACAGTTTATATTCTGTAATTTTGTTTGACTAAAAAGAAAAAAATTAACTAGTAAAATAGCCTCTAGGAAAACTCAAAGGAAGTATAGCATCAAAATGTGTAATGTGAATAGGTTAGCACTGAACTTGAAAGGTATCCTGCAGTTAACGGTTTCATTTATAGGCCAGGAATTTCTACAAACCAAGTTAAGTTATCGTTCTTTATAAAGATCCTGCTGGGTTTTGCCTATGGATAAAGAGGTGGAATAAGTCATTGCTAGGGGGAGAAAAGTCTTTAACTTATGCCATTTACATCGTTTTAAGTGTCAAAATATATGCCATATTTTGAATTCCTTTAATTCAAATAAGGCAGATTTTGGCTTTTAAAAAAAGCTATTAATTCAGACGGCCTCATTTTGTAAATACCACCTCTGAAAACCACATTATTTCTTTTCCCTACAGAAGAACTAATTAGGTATTCCATATTGCTATTATATGACATAATGACATTAATTTCTGTGTATATGTGAGTGGGGGAGTAAGGAGCTAGAAGGAATAATTCTTTTTTCTCTGATGGTGCTAGAAATCATGGAAAGAAAGTAAAATGCAGGGACTAAATAAAAATATGGGGATGGAGAAGAAAAATCAATAAATATCTAAATTATTTAAAGAAAAGCTACTACCGGGTGTCTTACTATCATGCATCATACCCTGGATCTGAAAGCAGACAGGTGAATTGTCTCCAGCCAGCTGCATTGGTTTGGACGCTCTCTCCAGCATGCTCATTAGCAGCTCCAAGTCTAGGCTCCCTGTTAGTAGAAAGGCAGGGATCACAGCAGGGAAGTTATATCTCAGGCTTCTCACATTCCTGCTCTATCTTAGCAAAGCTTTACAAAGCCTTTTCTGGCAGCTCATTAGTAGGTGCACTGACGCATAAGAGACAGTCATTAGAAGTGTTTTTCAACATTGGCTTTTGATCAGGTGACTAGTAGCATGGTGGAGACATTTACTTACATTGTTTTCCATAAGAGATTCTGTTGCTATATTGAGAATGACATACATAAAAAATGTTGAAAACTAGCTTGACCTTTCTAAGACAAAAAGGGAGAAGAAAAAGAAGCTCCATTAGTTCCCTGAATCTTGCCTTTATACTGTCAACTATGACGTAATAGATGTGTGGACTACTCCCTCAGCAACTGCTCTCTTTTAGCTTTAATAATCTAAGCCAAGTTCAAATTTATCATCTGATATAGGGTTATGACAAGGGGGACACTAGTATGAGCATATGCAAATAAAATACCATCAGCTTTGTAATGTGTCTTCTAATACTAAACATTCGTTTTTCATCATAAAGACTGACTTTCCAAATAAGGACAAAATCCATCACACACAGCCTAATAAAGCATTGTAAATCATTAGCAGACCAAATTGGGATGCCTGATTAACCCCTAAAGAGAGCTTCCATTGTAAAAAAATGTGTTAAGCCTCCAGGGACTTTTTTTTTTTTTTTTAATAAGTAAGAGTGAAGATATCACATGAGCAGAAAGTACATGTGGTAAAATGAACAACCTGTAATAAAACGGGATTGATTTTTCATTCCTTTAAGAGTTCTATGTTTATAAAACAAAACAGGTTATTATGAGTAACCATATTTTTGCTAATAAATTTTCTTTTCATTGATGATCATCTTTCACCACCCATCTTCTCTCCCCTTTCCCCCAAAGCACCCACTTTGTCAGGCCTTAGTTTGGTGAGCATTTTTATTTCATCAGTTCACATTTAGCCATTGATTCTTTATGAAGAGAAGAGAATCATGTTAAGCGCATACCTGACATGCAACTCAAAAGGATGAGAAGCTTTCTTTGTCAAACTTTAGTGAAACAAAGTGCATCAGCTTAATCAGGTCTGTTCTTGGCAATGTAGGAACATGACATGTCAATTACATAAACTTTCAACTAAGTGAGGACTCCCGCTGACTAATTCAGTGTGGATTGTTTTTGGCTACTTGGCTTTGAGTGCTTGTTAAAACTTAAGAGAGAGAGAAAAAAAAAAAGAGGGGATGGAAAGAAGGGGTAACAATTGTAGGAATTCTCTCCTTCCGTCAAACAATCTTATGATTGCCAGCAATTAGTTAAGCTCCTTGGCGGTAAAATGACAAGATGGAACTTGACCAAATACAATGTGTGGAACGCACAGGCATCTGCCCCAGCTGAAAGACATTACAATGTTTGTTAACCTTACGGGTCATTCCTGATTCACTTCTGCAGACAGAAAACAAGATTTATATAACACCGATCAATACTGCCCTAAGACTTTCGCCGTTGAGGATGCTAGATTGAGGCACTTCTCTTTATCAGTTTACCATGACACTAACGTATTTTGCCTGTTTTGCCTGGGCAGTGATGAATCTGTTGGCAAGAGAAAACAAATAAGTTTTGTTGTTGAGAGACATGTTGTCCATGGTTTATCTCAGCAGACATGCCAACTCGCTGGCCAATTCATTTCCTATTTAATTTAAGTGGCGTATCTGTCTTCCCCTTTCAGGTATGTCTTTTGTCTACTGCACAACCACACTGGCAGTGCTCCGAGAGGGTTTGCAGTAGATCTCTGCAAGGAGATTGACACAGCAGAGCCTGGAGCCAAATACGCTACAATTTTCAGAAGAATCTTTGGAAATATAGAGCCACCATCAAATCCAGTGTTTAATGTGAAAGCTCTTATAGAGAATATTTCAGCCACATTTTACAAATAGTTCATGGATTTGATGTTACTTCAGAATTATAAATACAGAGCAAATGCCATTTTTAAAATTAGAGCTTATTTCCTATATGGAGAAATATTTTATTGTTTACTTTGTGAGACCAAACAAGTTTCATTTAATTAAGAAACAGTCGTGGTATAGTATGAAAATATTTTATTATGATGCGTTACATGAGGGTCCAGTTTCTGATTTCTTCGTTATCTCCATTAGTTTTATTCAATACTCACACATTTAAGACATTAGATAATACTTAAATAGCGGAGAAACAAAACACAAGGTGATTCATTTTATGCTTCTTTAATTTCATTTTAAATGAAGCCGTTTTTGTAAGGGAGAGAACATACTATCTCACCAGGCACCCAAGATACCTAGCTACATATTAATAGACAGCCAAGGAAGAAATGACTTCACATTTCAAAGCATGACAAAGCTGATGCTCTAGGAAAAAATGTTGAGTGGCGAAGCCATAACATAAGAACTCCTCAAACTCTGGCAGTCCTTAAGCAATGGAACAGTTAACATCACAGTCCACAAATGTGCCAGCTAAATCTCTGTGTCGGAGCACATTAATTATAGCAGTCACTTTACCTCTCTCCTTCATAACATTTTTGATTAAAATTTCACACGTTACAATGATATGTGTCTTTTCTACAAGCTGTGAAATTTACTCAGCCATCAATGGGTTTGGATTTTGTTCCTAGGAAGCTTTTAGAACATAAAAAGTTGACTTATGATCTCTGAATAGTGAAATCAAGGACAGTTTCTTTTGGGTAGACTTAGAATTTTATACCAGCAGTGGTGTCATGGAGCAAAACATTCATTAGTAATATTGTACCCTCAAAAGCAATAACTTCTCTCTTAATATGTTGGTTGAAAATTTATAACTGCAAGGCTTAATTAAGCTGTAGATTATGTTTTGAAAGGTATAGTCAATGTAATGAATCCCTGAAGATGAAAAATAAACAATAAAAGATAATCAAAACATTTATCTGTTTAATGGATTTATATAGTTGTGCTGTAAATGTTATTTAACAGATGTGTGAAGATTAATAAAATAATGCAATGATAATTTTGAACACATTCAAATCATTACTATCTAAACTGACATGCAATAGCTCCTCATGTTAACTCTTAAAGTTACAGAATACAAGTTTACCAATCTATCAGTTTGAAATTCTATTATTTTTATGGATGAAGCACTGTAGTTTTTAGATTATGTACTCTTCTGATTGACTGCATAACACAAAACTGTGCTCCACTTAGAAAATGGGATTTAATAAATTAACCCTAAACCAAGATTTCTCCAGTGTTCCACCGTTTGTCAAGTTTAATGATTTCATCCATGCCAGTCATGTCCTGGAATTTATTCTCATTGATGGATTCTGCTTTTAATAGCTATTACAGAAATATGAAATATGAACATTCCTGTGTGTTTGAGTATGTACACATACATATGCACACACCCAGTCACCTTCTCATCTACATAGACACAACACATATTAAGTTTTAGCTGTCCTAGAAATGCTAAAAAATGTCAAGCATTACTATAATTTTTCCCCCTTAAGAATACTATGAAAGCCAACCTTTTTTTCTTATTAAAGCGAATTTATTATTGCTTTATAAAGCTCCTCAACCCTTTTATTACACAAAAAAAATAAGATGAGGTATAAATATAATTTTCAACTTCTCTACTGAGTTTAAAAATTATACCATATGGAGTGGGATGCCAGTGGACATTTGTAGATCCTCCTCTCGTACATGAATATTCCCACCTTTCCATCATGAAAAGAAGACATACCATATTTTTACGCAAATAAGGCGTGCCTTCTGCCTTTGTTTGCTGGCCGTGCCCTCCCCCATCCCAGGTATTTTCGTGAGTGCATCATGCTAACTTTTTTTTTTTTCAGTGATATGTGGAAGAGTATTGGCACGGCAGCCCTTGGCAGGGTGCCTGGGAGTGGGGGCCGGGGCCGAGGGCGCTGCCGGCAAACAGACGCAGAAGGCGTACATTACTTGGGTTAAAATACAGCACTTTCACAAAGGAACCAATTGGAACCTAATCAGGTTCCTTGAATTTCAACAACAGTTTTACAAAATTCAGTAGTCTATTTTTAAAACAGGAAATAATTCAACGGGAGAATATTCAACATCAGTGTTTGGAAATGGTTGAGGATTATGTGGTCAAATATAGAAAACAAACAACAAAGTTTAGGTTAAATGGTGGCTTGATCCTAAGGCTTCCTAGATTGCACATTGTAAATTTCCTTTTAACATCCATGAATAACTGGAGTTGAACAGCTTGTGAAGTAGAACTGGTCATTTCCCATAATACCTTGACATTTATAGAATCTCTAGGAGTGGTAATCCACAGTAACATTCACCTGCCTGAATTAGGAATGAAAATGCTTAGACTTCCTTCTGGTCAAGACACTGCTCAGTTTTCCAAAGAGGAAGTCCTATTCCATTAATTATGAGGCATTCCACTATTAACCCTAGTCTCAAGAAGGTAATTCTAGTTAACCTATATCCTACCTATTTCTGTTTAAGCTCATTCTTTTTCTTTCTTGTCCTTGAAGCAGATGAACTGCTAGGACTATTCTCCAAAAACCTGAAGTAAAGTGGTAGGTCGCCTCTCAGTCTTTCTTTCTCTAAATTATTTAATCTGAACTCCCCTAACCTTTCCCTCACATAGTCTGCTTTCAAATTCTCTAGTTATTCCCACTTCTTTCCTCTGCAGTGTCTTCAATTTTCCACATTTAGCTTAATGTAAGGCTTTCAGATACTAACACAGTCCCAAGCTGATGCCACACTGCACAAGCATCAAATCCCCCATGAGTTTAAACATATTAACAAGCAGTAAAACGCAACAGTAAATACAAATAATCTGCCCTTATACCTAACTTGCATATACTTTCGAAATGTAATGTAAAGAACTACTTATCTGATAAACCCATTGCCCTCCAGTGGATTCTGACTCATAGCGACCCTAAAGAAGAGAGTAGGGTTCTATAGGGTCATACAGGATTTCCAAGGAGTGCTGATAGTGAGTGTTTACTAAGAATATTAAAGGTCACCGTGCACAAAGGTTACATTAGGATGTCTACCAAGCAATATAACCAAGATCAAGAATAAGTTGTATACATTCCCAAGAAAATAGACATTTGTGCAGATGAGTTGGGGAAAAGAAGCTATGCATCCTCTGGGTTATTCTTTCTTGTCCTGACTGCGCTTGGAAGGCATCATTTCCTCACTCTGTAATGTGGAGAGGTGATTTGGAGAGGCACATCTTTTCCCATTGCTAACTTAACTTTGTCCTTGGCAGATGTGCATAGGCTACTGCTCTCCCTTCCCCTCACTGAGTTACGCATGCCTTGATTTCTAATATCCTTTTCCTAGAAAGGAGGCAGAAGTAGTTCAGTGGTAGAATTCTCACCCTTCGTGAGTGAAATGTAGATTTGATTCCAAGCCAAAAATTTCAGTAAAGCTTCCAGACTAAGAAGAAGAAGGAAGAAAGGCCTGGTGATCAACTTCTGAAAATCTGCCAATGAAAACCCTGTGAATCACATTAGTCTGATCCACATCCATCATGGGGATGGCACAAAACTGGGCAACAGTGGCTGCTAACAACAACAATATTCCTAGAAAGCCTAGATGTCTTCTCCTATTTTTCTGGCACTTAGAAGTCTGTGACTATCAGAAGATGGGTAATATAACTCATCTCCCCAATTTTAGATGCTCTAGGAACAGAAAGAGGCAAGCCTTGGTCTAATAGAACTTCAGGAGACTAGACTGGTTCCAGGAATGTTTCATTAAACCCAGCACATTCTCAGTATATCCAAAGAGATCACTGTGGACCAGTGGTTCTCAAACTTTAGTGCATATCAGAATCACCTGGAGGGCTTGTTAAAACAAATTGTTGAGCTCCAAGCATAGAATTTCTGATCTTGTAGGTGTAGGGTGGGGCTCAAGAATTTCCACTTCTAATAAGTTCTCAGGTGATGCTAATGCTTCTGATCTGCGGGCCACATTTTGAGAACCACTGATGTAAGCTATGCCTAAACATTCAAATTCTAAAAGAAATGAAGCTTTTAGGCCTCCTTAGGAAATCAACCAATATACTGGGAATGAACTGAGCCTCCTCCATCATCTTACTTGGTTTTAACCTATCCTTGGAAAAGAATTTGGCCTCCAAATTCTTATCTCTATGAGAGCTACATTTTTGTAGTTGAGGGTCTAGTTTTATCTAATCATATTTTCCCTTTTAGTTGCCTCCACCCTCCACCCCCACCCTCCCACCTCCCCAGTTTTGAATTATACCTATTCTTTCACAGGACTTCAGAGAAAGGTACAATTCAGTAGCAGCATCTTCCACAGATACATGTACCCATGAGGACAGCAAACCCTCTTTTCATTGTCAAAATATTTTAGCTGACCGGCTAAGCATCAGAGTTCTAGCTTATTCTTTCATTCTTCTACAGGTATTTATTAAACTCCTCCTACTATGTTTCTGCAAAGCACAGTAGGCACGAAGATAAATTCTTTTAATCTTTAGACACTTGAAGTTTTTATGGAGGGAGTCAATTTCCACTTGCTTCATTTTACAATTAACAAAGCATTTTCACATTTATTATCAAATGGGATCCTCAAAACAGCTCTGTGAGGTAAGGATTGAACTTAAATATTTTTTAGGATTTGTGTGTCTTGAAAGGAGCCCTGGTGGTACAGTGCTTAAAGCGCTCAGCTGCTAACCAAAAAGGTTGGCAGTTAGAACCCACCAGCCACTCTGCGGGAGAACGATGTGGCAGTCTGCTTGCGTAAAGATTTACAGCCTTGGATATCTACGGGCCAGTTTTATTCCGTCCTATAGGATCCCTAAGAGTCAGAATCAACTGGATGGCAATGGGTTTGCTTGGAGCGTGTCTTGATTTAGTTTCACCAAATAGACTTTGAGACAACAATTGGAGTGCAAATAATTTATTTGAAAAAGTCATGCCAGGAAGCGCTATGAGAGAATGGAGAAGACAGATCGGAGAAAAGCCAACAAATAAAAAGTAAATAAATGAGCATGTTCCTGCTCTAAAACATAAGTATTAATTGGTCAAGGGAAGTTGATCATATTATATCAGCAAGGAAACATTTGTGTGTTATATAACATATACACTTTTTTTTTTTTTTTACCATGACAAGGATTTTTAACATTTGTTAAAAGGCCCAACGATATTACTTTTGAAAATTAACAATACTTTTCCCCTGCCAAGTTTTGCATCAAAGCTGACCAAGTTACTCCTACTCTGGAAGTTTAAACAAAATCTAAATCAACAAAGTTCCCTGGATGGGGTTAGGCTGTTTCCTGAATGCACATTACTCTGCCGCTCTGCCTGGAAGAGCTCTTAGCCTTGTTTTCAGTTGACTTTTTCTCCTGGCTAGTCCTTGATTACTGTTAACGATCCCTAGCTGTATCAGCTCCCTACCTGCTTTAACCCCAATTGGCCCGGCCTCACATCTCTGCAGCTTTTGGAGGAAAAATGAAGCCAAGCTGACCATCACCTCGGTAGTGTAGTCCCAGATAATAGGTGATAATAGGCATTTAAATCGTCTCTTTTGTTCTTCTCTAGGTGCTAAGAAAATTAACAATTTGTGCATTTGAGAAAAAAAAAAAGGAATAAAAGATAATAATGCTGTGTGCCTGTCAATCTGCATGCTACAGTATGACTCTCCCCACCCCTCTCACCCACTTCGTTATTTTTAAAGATGTTTACAAACCTGCCAGCGTAGTGCATTTGCTATGGCTTAAAGGTTTTAGGAATCTGTTCAGATTGGCGCCAGATGTGCTATGGCCCTGAGGTCTGAATGTGCTCCCTTTATTTCTAAAGTTGACCCTTTCCCTAGGACACCTATTTATGAAAATCATAGACCATATTATTTTTTTTTAAGTAAAGATTAAGAGTGTATCATGAAACGGAGTGTGAGAAATGGAGATGAGGGGGGTGCTGGTTGTATTTGCGTATTATCTAATCACTAGAACAGGACTATTGTCCTATATGCAAGTACCAAGAGATGTAAAATTTGTTGAAGACTGAGAGGTTACGTGCAGTCCAGAAACTGTTAGAAAATAGTCAACACTCACAGAATCACACCCTGAATGTTGGACATCCCCGTTAATGTCCATCAGCTGCCTACTCTTTGCTCAAATTATTAGTGTATACTTGCATTGACACACATTCTGAAAGGTATGTTCTCATTAGGGATTTTTTTTAAGCCCCAATTATTTTTCTTAAACAACAACAAAAAGGAAATACAAACACACTTTGTCACTTTCCCCAGTTCAGTGGTTGTAATTTGCCAACAACCACATGAACACTTTGATTGCCTTTAGCCACAATATTAAAGTATATTTAACCAAGAAAAGAGAAACCATAGACTTGAAAAATAAATGTTTTACAATTATCATCCATTAACTTTTCTAAGAATTTCTTGTCAGTATGAGCAAAGGTAATAAAATAAGCAAAACTTAATTTAAAAATATTTATCTGACCGATATTGTCCACTTTTCTCTAGAAATGTGAGTATAGATCATTTGCACAGTTGAAGCTACATACGTGTTTGTTAAATTCGAGTTTCACTTATATTTTGCTTTCATTCTACCAGAAGTCTTCCCTGTGGTGTGTATATATGCGTATACACACAGTTGCCAATAGGTATATGGACTACATGTGTCTGTGTTATTGTGGTATATTCCCAAAATATGAATGTTTAGATATATACACAACTATACACAGTGTAGAAACCCTGGTGGCGTAGTGGTTAAGAGTTATGGCTGCTAACCAAAAGGTCAGCAGTTCGAATCCATCAGGTGCTCCTTGGAAACTCTAGGGGGCAGTTCTACTCTGTCCTATGGGGTTGCTATGAGTCAGAATTGACTCGACGGCAACAGGTTTGGTTTTTTGGTTTTATGTACAGTGTAAGGACTCCTGGTGGCTCCGTGGTTAACTGCTCGGCCGCTAACCGAAAGGTGAGTGGTTCGAATCAACCAGCTGCTCCGTGGCAGAAAAATGTGGCAGTCTGCTTCCCTAAGATTTACAGCCTGAAAAACCCAGTGGGGTTGTTCTACTCTGTCCGATAGGGTCGTTATGAGTTGGAATCAACTCGACGGCAATGGGTATGGATATATACAGTGTACAACTACATTATACTGGTTAAGACTGAGTTCCAATGTGTACCTGCTCACACTTTGAAAAAAGTTTACAGATAAACTACTCTTTGAACAGTGTTTCCAGCTGGATATACTGCAATTTTGTGATGCTCTGTGAATTTATTTTTGGTCCTTTGAGTATGTGAAAGAAATAGAAAACTATTAAATAATGTTATTTAATCTGAGTTTAATCATTTCACTGCCTTTTCTACAGAAACCAGATTTTATTTCATGTACTTACACTGCAAAGTCAATTCTGCACTTTGATATTTATGCCATGTAACTCCCCAGAGAGTTGAGCTGAAAATACCAAGAACAGAAAGCAGCTTGAAGTTTCCATGTAACTGGCAGGCAGAAAATTTGCGTATAATCTTATAGTTGTGATATCACGGTTGGCTCTTCTGTGAAAGAGTATCCTGTCAACATCGATTTCTGCCACTAAGTAAAAGCCGGTGGTTTTTATTTTTTCGTCTTATGGTTAGTAGCATCAATGTTGCCTTGCCTCCTAACCCCTGAGATTTTATACTTCTGCCCACTTAAATCAGGTGTACCTTGTAAAAGCACTTTGACTCTAAAATGCAAAGGACTATGTAAATGCAAGATTTATTCACTTACCAATGTCTGAACTTGCCTCCCTGAAAGACTTTTTACAGAAAATGGTTCAAAAAGTGCTCTTCATTCAGGTCTGCTGGGTATAATGTGTCCAAAGTAAATACCCAAAAGGCCTTCCTTCTACTAAGTTCACCACCTGAATTATCCTTTCTCTGTGAAGGATTAATTTTCTAAATGCCTATGAATTTCAAACTAGAAATTGCATGGTACAAATTAATAAAGAGTTTAGCTGTAGGGCAATCAGTAGCACTTCTTCTAATCAAGCTCAATATAGCCAACACACTCTTTTAAGGTTCTAATAGTTCACCAAATGTATTCTAAATCACATGAGCATGTCATCACACAAATAGCCTTATTAGAAAAACAATTCCTGAATTAATAAAATCTGGGGCATTCATTTGCCAGAACGTGTGTATGAGCATATGATAAATGAGAACCAGCAATATCTTTCCTGAAACACAAGCTGAAGTCTAACTACTTCTATCCTCTGAATGCACTGGTGTCAGTGGTACTCTGAGAATATTGACTTTACTTCTGCTTTGAGCTCAAACCTTACCTAAAATGACATCCTTAATGATTTAGGTGGAATGGGATTAACATGTTTGCTTGCACTTCTCCTCTTCCTCCTTCCTCTGCCTCTTCTTTTCCTCTTTCATTCTCTTGTGCAACATCAGGAGCCCAGGTGGCACAGTGGTTAAAGTACTCGGCTGCTAACTAAAAGGCGCAAAAGGTCTGTGGTTCAGGGCAGTTCTACCCTATCCTACAGGGTCACTATGAGTCGGAACTGGCTTGACTGCAATGGGTTTGGTTTTTTTGCTTTGTGTATTCAGATGCAAAGAGCAAGTTAAATTCCTCAGTTCATGACACATTATCATGTTCCTTCTGTGCAAGGTCTATCTCTGTTTTATATACATATTTTTTTCTCCATTGTTCTCATTTTCCTTTCCCTTTTCCTCTTCCCAGTGGGCACTCACTCTAATATGAAACTAAATTTGTAGGATATGCAATAGTCCTTGAAAAGATTGTTTTGTCTATATTGGCATTTTTACATTTATGTGATTGTGATTATACTATAGACCTTTTATTTTTTACTTTTATGGTTAGTGTTTGTTTTTACTGTTTTCATTCAGCCCTGTGTTTTAAGATTTCCCCTTCTTGTACGTACTTCTAATTTATTGCTTCTGACTTGTGCATACTATTTCGTCATGCACACCCACACATTTACTTGTCCATCCTCCTATTATTGGATTCCTAGATTAGTTCCAACTGTCTGCTGTCAAAAAAAAGGTGAAGTAATCACCCTTGTACATATCCCCTTACAAACCTAAGCAAGAGTTCTTTAGAGTACATACCGCCCCTCAAAAAAAAAAAAAAAAAATCAAACTGGTTACCATAGAGTTGATTCCAATTCATAGCGACACTATAGGACAGAGTAGAACTGCCCCATAGGTTTTCCAAGGCTGTAAATCTTTATGGAAGCAGACTGCCACATCTTTCTTCCGCAGAGTGGCTGGTGGATTCAAACGGCTGACCTCTCAGTGTCTGCTGCTTTAACACTGCACCACCAGGGCTCTTGCTAGTACATACGTAGACAGGAGGATTGCAGGGCCACATGGTAGAGATATCTGCACATTAAATTTCGCCAAGTACTGCAAGATATTATTATAGGTAGAGTATTGCTATTTTAATTCGCATTTCTCTTTACTAGTAGTAATAACTTCTTGTCCATTTTTCTAGCTTTTTTTTTTTTTTTCTTTTTATTATACAGGTGTTCTTTCTGTCAAGTATATTTCTGTTTTGTATTTTTGGAGATGTATTTAAGAAATCCTTCTGCACTTCAGTCTCATAAGAATATTATCCTTTTTGGTCATGATACCACATTAAACATCTGCATGGAAGTTTCAAGTCTGGTTGATAGTGTTTTACTACTCTTAATTTTTGATGGTGGAAATTGTATTTGTATGTATTTCTCTACCTTATTTAAACGCTCTTATTTGGACCTGTGGCTATTCCAAGTCTTTTTATTTGGGGGCTTTCTTTCTAACACTAACCAGTGACTGCTTTTTAAAATTTTAATAACATTTGCAGGCAAAATACTTATAGGCAAATTCGTAAGAAAATGAAGTCCTATGGAGTGAGTATTGAGTCTAACCTTAATAAAATGTCTTTCCCCTCCTGTTTTTGGTCACTTTCCTGTTTACATATATATATATATATATATATATATAAATTATAAAAAATCACATTATCTGAGATTACGTTTTAGAGGCTGTAAGGGACTAGATGCTGATAACAAGGACAGTTTTATAAAATTATTTTATAAATGACTAGGGAGAAAATTTATTTTTTGGACTCTTACTATTTCTTTAATAATGTATGAGAATTTACTGAATTTGTGGGGGCTATGACACAATTTGAGAAATTTTGCATTCTTAATAATCTTAATTGAAAGGGGACAGATTTTGTGACAGTGACTCTGGGTGTTAGATTCACCCTTTCACTACCATAGACGTAGCAGGGTGGTAGGGTGTGACTATAATGCTACCCCCAAATGTGATAGCTTCCCATCATTCCCCTGATATGAAGAGTGGGGAAGGGTGGGAAGGACATGTGACATAGAATACAGAACAACGGGAACCTTGGGAGAAGAAGATGCCAACTCAGTCTCCAGTGAACTTGTAGTTTGAGTGATTTTCCCAGTTGTGAATATTAATTTGCTCTGATCTTTCTCAACACCATCACATGGACCTATCTTGTGACAAATAACATATATGGGCAAGAAAGTTACCTGAGATGAGGGCTGTGATTCATAACTCTGGAATACAACAAAGCAAACTGGTCAACACAGTAGTGAACTCATGACCTTGGATTCATTAGCTGTGTGTTCTCATCAATTGCACAACCAGTCATGGACATATACAGGAAGTGTGCCCTGCTGAATTTCAATGCCACTTCACAGTTAGAACTCAAGGACAGAAATTAGCCAGACAATTCTGTGCACCAGAGGGCATGTAGAGAGGACTAACAACACAAGAAATTAGGATCTGATCGTTGTCAAAGATATCAGTTCATGAACATGACATTGAAGAGTAGCAGATTCAGCTCTTAGAATGTAACATGATTTGTGGTTTGTAAGTCCTTTATTTAAATTTTTTGTAATTTCAGATTCAGTGTCACTCATGAATCATGGCTGAAAATTCATCAAGAAAGAACAATTTTCATTAATAATATGAAAACTGTTCATCAATAGTTTTGTTTTGTGTACAAGTTTGTAAATTAAAGGGTTCCAGAAACTATGAAGAGATAATGTGTATTTTTACGCAAATAACACATGCCCTCTGCATTTGTTTGCCCACTGAGCCACCCCCCGACAAGGTACCCTTACAAGCAACCCACGTGAATCCTCTTCCGCATGTTGCTGTAAAAAAAAAAAAAAAAAAAATGAGACAGCTCCCTTACAAAAATATCTCCTGGGGAGAGGGTGCAGCCAGCAAACAAAGGCAGAAGGTGCTGGTTATTTGCCTGAAAATACAGTAATCAATGTAAACATATTATTGCTTTATTATAATATTTTAAACATAAAATAAATATTATATTATTATACAAAATAATTGTATTTCAATATATTTATTGAACTATCAATATCATCTCTACTTCTTGTAAGTGAAATTGAATTAAAATACATTACACAAAGAAAAACACAACTTTATAAAACCTATTGTTGAGCAAATTGAGAATATCTTCTAGAAGAGAATAATATGATATGCTATCAGAATAATTGCTCCTTTCATAAGCTACATTTTACTATAGTGACTTAGAAGAAAGTATAATTTAGGAACAGGATATATTACAGAACACATTTTTCAAATATTCAAAGGTATACTGGTGTCTTGATGTATTAAATGGTAATGAAAACTGTGAGGCTTTTGGGAGATCTTTCAATATATTATATTATATATATTATAGCACCTCTGATTGACCGTCTAGGAAATGAGGAATTCTGACTTAAACTGGAATAAATTCTGGTTGAACTATATTAAAAAATAATTTACTTAAGACAAATATCAAATATTGGGGATTTTATATGGTTCGCTTAATAGTTTTGGCCTTGATTTTTGTTGGCTGTTAGCCACTTTCCTGTTTACATAAGCACATCTTCTTATTTCCTTTTTATATATCCCTTTATTTAAAATCCAAGAATAAAAGAGCGGGTCCCAGTTAGTGGAGGGGTCTACAAAAGACACATCTACCAATAATTGAGAGTTTAATGTATTCAAATCCAGATATAAATTAAAGAAAGCCTTTTAGACATTTGCAATATTGTGTAAAAAATACAGAAGCCTGGCTATTGGTATTTTTTTTTTTATTTTTGTTTAATTTTTCTTAAGTTTAAATTTGCAGATATTCCAAATGTCTTTAGAATATCTAGGCATTTTAATTTTTAGTAGTGAATTAAAAAGTACTTACGCACATAGCACCATTAGGATAAATTGACAGCTGTATTAAAGTATTTTATTGTTTTATTTGTGTGCACATAACTGATTAGGGCACAAAAGTTTATATACAGAATACACATGAGAAGATTGTAGACCAAACAATGTAAATACATGAAGGTGGAAAAAATCAAGAATAGCTGACTTTTAAAATGGGATTATTTTGCTGTATATTTAGTACTATTCTCTTTCAAATGCTTTTTTTGTTGGTTGCTTTTGAGGCTTGGAGGTTTGAAGCAAGAAAGATCATGAAACAGAGGTGTGAAAATTCAGATAGCAGTTAATTAGTTTAGTTAGACTGTTAACACGAACATAATGGATTTTCAGCTTTCTCTCTTTTTTATCCTCTGACTTCAGGCAATTATACACCAGCACTTCTTGAACAAGTTATTGTACATGATTTCAGAAAATAGACTGCTTGCACACTTGAGCCCAATCAAATTAATTAAATTTATTGAAATTGTTTATTCATTTTAAATCCAACTGAGCCTACTATGACTATTATTGAGCTCATTCATATAGTGTTATCTTTGATGATGCAGTAACTCAGCTTCCCTCCCTTCTTTGGTACTACAGGAAAACTTGTATATTGAGACATATATAATTAAAAAACACTAACTTCATGAAAGATAGATTATATTATTGGATTCTTACCTATATGGCTCTGAAAAGTAAATCATATTTGGAAGTTGTATTTTATGCAAGTGCTTAATATTTCTTTTTAACATTTTATTATTTACTTTTTTCCTCTATTTAATGTTGGGAAAATCCAAAACTGGAAACTATGTAAAACAATCAAAGTTTTTTAAAAAATAAGACAATGGGGTGATGATGGGGGACTTTAAGAAGTAGTTTCTATTTCCTCTTATTGTGAAAATATGAATAAGAAATGTTTTTGATTCAGCATAAAGAACTCTTACTCCCAAGAGAATAATTCCTTAATTTTTCCTTTGTGTTTCTGAATTACAAAACACTGCCTGATTCGAACATCTTGCATCCAAATTGCTATTTTTACAATCTACTTCTAGGGTTGGAGATGAAAGAGATGCCCCAAGATCCCTGAATGATGGGGAGTCTGACTTTTGAAACAACTAGGTTTGACATCATTCATTTGTTCAACTTTTTTTTTTCACGAATTATCCAAACTTTTTATAATTTGGTATTAGACAATAGAAATCATCTGAAACACTTCTCAAATAATATTCAAAAAGAACATACACTCCACCTGGGGAGATTTGTTGTTGTTGTTAGGCACTCTCAAGTAGGTTCTGACTTATACTGACCCCACGTACAACAGAATGAAACACTTCCTGGTCCAGCACCATTCTCACAATTGTTGCTATGTTTGAGCCCGTAGTTGCAGCCACTGTGTCAGTCCATCTCATTGAGTCTTCCTCTTTTTTGATGACTCTCTACTTTAGTAAACATGATGTCCTTCTCCAGGGACTGCTCCCTCCTGATAACATTTCCAAAGTATGTAAGACTAATTCTCATCATCCTCACTTCTAAGGTGCATCTGTCTGTACTTCTTCCCAGACAGATTTGCTCATTCTTCTGGCAATCCATGGTATATTCAATATTCTTTGCCAACACTATAATTCAAATGCATCAATTTTTCCTTAGTCTTCCTTATTCATTGTCCAGCTTTTGCATTTTCGCATGCATATAAGGCAGTTGAAAATACCATGGCTTGGGTCAGGTGCACATTAGTCCTTGTGTTTGGCTGGATTCTCTAGAGAAGCAAAACCAGTGAAGTGTATATATATACACACACACACAGAGATTTATATCAAGGAAATGGCTCACGTGGTTGTAGAGGCTGGAAAGTCCCAAGTCCGTGGGTCAGGCATCAGGTTAGAGGCTTCTTCTGACTCATGTAGCTGCAGGGGCGGACAAACTTAAGATCGGCAGGTCAGACAGAAGGCTGCTGGCTCACGGGATGCAGCGGATGATGAATTTAAGATCAGAGGTAAGACATCAGGCTGCTGGTCCAAGTCCCAAGAACTGGAGGTCAGATGATGACAAGCCAAATGCAGGATCCGGAGCAGAGCGAAAGCCAGTGAGCTTTGCCAAAAAGTCCATATATATTGGATTCAGGTTGCACCCCCCCAAGGAAACTCCCTTTCAGCTGATTGGATGCTCATGGTAGATCTCATCATGGAGGTGATTATGTCATTACACAACTGCCAAACTACATCATAACTGCCAGACCACTGAGAATCATGGCCTAGCCAAGTTGGCACACAACCATCACAGTCCTCAAAGTGGCATCTTTTTTTTTTTTTTTTTAACACTTTAAAGAGGCCTTTTGCAGCAGATTTGCCCAAGGCAATACATCATTTGATTTCTTGACTGCAGCTTCCACGGACAATGACTGTGGATCCAAGTAAGATGAAATCCTTGACAACATCAATACTTTCTTCATTTAACATGATGTTGTGTATTGGTACAGTTTTGAGAATTTTTGTTTTCTTTAGTTGACGGATAATTCATACTGAAGGCTGTGGTCTTTGATTTTCATCGGTAAGTGTTTCAAGTAGTCTTCACTTTCAGGAAGAAAAGTTGTGTCATCTGCATATAATAGGTTGTTAATGAGTCTTCCTCCAATCCTGATGCCATGTTCTTCTTCATATAGTCCAGCTTCTCAGATTGTTTGCTCAGCATACAGATTGAATGAGTGTGGTAAAAGGATACAACCCTGACACACAGCATTCCTGATTTTAAACCATGTAGTATCCCCTTGTTCTGTTCGAACAACTGCCTCTTGGTCTATGTACCGGTTCTGCATGAGTACGGTTAATTGTTCCAGGATTTCCATTCTTTGCAATGTTACCCATAATTTGTTATGATCCACACAGTCGAATGCCTTTTCATAGTCAATAAAACAAAGGTAAACATCTTTCTGGTATTCTCTGTTTTCAGCCAAGATCCATCTGACATCAGCAATGATAGCCATCCTTCTTTGTCCTCTTCTGAATCGGTCTGAATTTCTGGGAGTTCCCTGTCGATGTACTTCTGCTACTATTTTTTAATTACCTTCAGCAAAATTTTAATTGCGTGTGATATTAATGATATTGTTTGATTATTTCTGCATTATGTTTGATCACCTTTCTTTGGAATGGGCACAAATATGGATCTATTCCAGTTGGTTGGCCAGGTAACTGTCTCCCAAATTTCTTGGTGTAGACAAGTGAGTGCTTCCAGCATCGCATCTGTTTGTTGAAACATCTCAGTTGGTATTCCATCAATTCCTGGAGTCTTGTTTTTCACCAGTGTCCTCAGTGCAGGTTGGATTTCTTCCTTCAGTACCATTGGTTCTTGATCACATGCTATATCCTGAAATGGTTGAATGTAGACCAATTCTTTTTTGTACAGTGACTGTGTATTCCTTTCATCTTCTTTTGATGCTTCCTGTGTCGTTCAATATTTTGCCCATAGAATCCTTAAATACTGCAACTTGAGACTTGAATTTTTTCTTCAGTTCTTTCAACTTGAGAAATGCTGAGCATGTTCTTCCCTTTTGGTTTTCTAACTCCAGGTCTTTGCACATTTCGTTATAATACTTTATTTTGTCTTCTTGAGCCACCCTTTTAAATCTTCTGTTCAGCTCTTTTACCTCATATTTCTTCCATTCTCTATAGCTACTCTACATTCAAGAGCAAGTTTCAGAGTCTCTTCTGACATCAGTTTTGGTCTTTTCTTTCTTTCCAGTCTTTTTAATAACCTTTTGCTATCTTCACGTATGATGTCCTTGATGTCATTCCACAACACGTCTGGTCTTTGGTCTTTAGTGTTCAATGTGTCAGACCTATTCATGAGATGGTCTCCAAATTCAGGTGGGATATACTCAAGGTCATACTTTGGGTCTTGTGGACTTGTTTTAATTTTCTTCAGCTTCAACTTGAACTTGCATATGAGCAATTGATGGTCTGTTACACAGTCGTCCCCTGACCTTGTTCTGACTGATGATATTGAGCTTTTCCATTGTCTCTTTCCACACATGAAGTTGATCTCATTCCTGTGTATTCCAACTGGTGAGGTCCACATGTATAGTTGCTGTTTATGTTGTTGAAAAAAAGTATTTGCAATGAATAAGTCGTTGGTCTTGCAAAATTCTATGATGTGATCTCTGGCATCATTTCTATCACCAAGGCCACATTTTCCAACTACCGATCCTTCTTTCTGTTTCTGACTTTTGCATTCCAACCACCAGTAATTACCAATGCATCTAGATTGCATGTTTGATCAATTTCAGACTGCAGAAGTTGGTAAAAATCTTCAATTTCTTCATCTTTGGCATTAGTGGGGAGATTAAGCATATTTAAGTAAACATACAAATATGATAATCTTGCCATTACTACAACTTCACATAGCTCTGACAGAAGCACATGTCCTCTATTTTTCATAGTGACTGTATCATAAACTAGAAACAACGAAAAATCTACTACTAGCCAAAAGATACATGTGCAGTCATTAGGGCAGAGATAAATATGGCCATCCACGAAAGGTGATATCACTACTTTATGAGACTGTTGCTTTTTCTTTATGTGAGTCCACAAGAAATCTTACAATATTTCCCAGCTATACAACATATACAACCTACCTTGGCTGGTGCCAATTCCTAAACATACTAATGTAACTGACCACAATCATCAAGAGGAGCTTTAATAAAAAGAAAATAAAGTAACTCTATGTATTTTCAGTGCTCCACAGAAAGTATTTTAGAATATGGTGAGATCTCCAAATGAATCATATTTCTCTCTTCAAGAAAAAAAGAGGGCCTAGATTAGGATGGAAGCAAAAGATTGGAAAAAAGGAAAAGTGTTTGCAAGAATCATTGCAAGATACAATTATAGGCCTTGGTAATGTGCCAACTTAATGTAGTGGATGAAAAAGAAGGATATATTAAAGATTACTCCAGATTGTCTCCATGTTTAAAATCCTCTACTCCCAGAAAATATTCTTTTTCCCTTCCTCACTTGGAACCAACTAAATTTAATTTAAACTTTCATCTGAAAATACACAAGTACATTTCCACTGATTTTTTAAGAAAGTCTATAAATTTTATTTCATGCATGTTGAATTTGGGTGATGGTGTTAACACCATTTGGAGATGTCCTGCAGGCAGGACTGCAGCTCAAGAGAGAGTGTGTGGTCAACCACCTCGTAGAGTTATGAGGAAACAGATGCAGCAAGACATTCAATAAGACACAGTGACAAAGTTCAACCATCACTTTTGGGGCTATTTTAAGGCTTCTCGTTGGATTAATTTCATGCCAATGACTAACATTATTCTGATCTTTTAAAACACAATTTTTTTTTTTTAAGGAAAGTTACAGTATCCCTATCTATTTGAGTTATACAAACACCTTTGTAGACACTCATGTTTTCAAAAGCCAGGAAGGACCCAATTTGGGAGAGTATTGATAGTGACAAATTCAGTTATCTCAAAGGCATATACAGGCTGCCCAGGTCTTGCAATCTATTACCACATAGCATAATGCTGTCTACATTGACTGGGCCAGAAATACTTCATTTCACTAGATCACAATTTTATAAGACAGCCTTGTCATTTTAATTTGTCACTCTTTGTCTCCTATATCTCATTGAAGTTTCATCTCTTCAGCCAAGTGCCATAGGCTACTTCTCCCAGAAAAAAAAAAAAATCCTATCACACTGAATAGAAAAAGGTAAGTCAGTAAGAGAAAGTTGATGTCTAAAGACACCACTATAGATTCCATTCCCACAGGCATAGCAGGTGGTATAAATACAATCTAAACCGAGACAGTAAAATGAATTGTTGCTTCTATTTCCTGTCTCCAGTGTCTCTGGGAATGTTATATCTACTTCTTCTACAGAACTATTGATTTGGTATCCCTTATCATCCACAGAGCAAGGAAGAATGAGGAAAAGGAAATAAAGTATAGGAGGAGGGCTAATGTCTGATACATGGTCTGAACCTGAAAGAAATAGCAGCAATTTTGAATTACTAAGGACTGAAATTCCACCTCCTTCAAAAAAAAAAAAACCCTGCTGCCATTTTTATCAAGGTTCCACCCTGTAACAAGAAGTGAGATAGAAATATGGGGCACTTTTATTATTGGGTTCTTACATCTTTTTCTGAACTTAATCTAAGCATTTTTGACTTTGAATAAACACAAATATAAATGCATTAGTGTGTTCCATTGGTGTATTTCTCCATTTCCCTTCATTTTAAGATGTAATTAAAGGAAATTTTTTTTCTTATTAATAATATCCTCCTTCTCTCTCTCCTTTTTATGATTTGGAACAGCACTCATCGATGCTAGTGAGATTCCTATGACTCTTCAAAAGCATTATTTGGCTTATAGCTGGAGAACTGGAGATAGAATAATCTATGTGTTTAACATATGTTCCTCTCTTCACAATTCTTCTCTTCTGGTAGGCTATATCTGTAAATACTTTACCTTCCTAACACAGGGATTTAATTGATGGCAGCATTTGCTGTTCTCTGCAGTGAAGATGATCACAGAATGAGTACTTACTCCTCTATCTCACTAGATTTTCTTTTCCTCCTCTTCCTTCATGTGATTCACTGCTTGACCAGTGAACCTTCGTATATTCTGCAAAGAAAGATCTCCAACACTACTGGAGACACCTGGGAATTTGGCAGGGCTGTTAAATATGGTTGGCCACTCTTCCACAAAATTAAAAAAAAAAATCAAAACTAACTACCAAACTTAAAAAAAAAAAGGAGCCCAAATTTTAAACCCTCTTTGTAAAAAATTTTGTGATATCTCTTACTTTTATTCATGTCTCTTTAAAATACAGTCTGAGAACTAAAATATTAAAGGCAAATAAATGTAATTTTAGGAACTTAAGCATAATATTAGAATCATGTGTTTTTATCATATGCCTTTCATATCTGTACTATTTGTTTTAAACTATGCTGCAAGAGATCAAAAGTCACATATGTTTAACTAGTTCTACATGCCATTAGGCACAGGTAAGATGCATAAAAAGGGCTTTTAAATGATGATCTGATACTAAAATTAAAAATCTGTAGATTAAATCAGAAAAGAAAGGAATAAACTAGAGCTGGATATTAGAGACCCTACCAAACCTACTGCCACTGAGTTGATTCCAACTCACTGTGACACTGTAAGACAGAGTAGAACTGCCCCATAGGGTTTCCAAGGCTGTAAATCTTTATGGAAGCAAACTGCCACATCTTTCTCACATGGAGAGGATGGTGGTTTCAAAATACTGACCTTTCAGTTAACAGCTGAATGCTTAACCACTGTGTCACCAGGGCTCCTTTAAAGACACTAAGACAAGATTTAATTCTAGTCACACGTAAGACATGGAATGCATCTTTGATTTCAGTGTTTATCTAGCTTAATTGTCAGTCTTCCTCTGCATCTGCTAGTTTTTACAGCATTGTTGAGCCCTCCCGTAATTTACAATTTTAAAATTTAGCATGGAGAGTACTGTTATAGCATTTTACGCTACACAAATGTAAAATACAAAATGTATAAATTGATTATTTAAGATACATGTACACAGGTGGACATTAAACAAATGTTTCCTGATAAAGATAGCTATACATCTGCATGTTCACCTGCTCAAAGAACTACAGAAGCATCAAAAAAAAAAAAAAAACAAACAACTGGTGGCTGGACAAAGTTTCTAAAAACGATGAAAACAATAGGTTAGGCAAGAAAGTAGTTTGAAAAAAGGAGACCACAAAATATGTTTTCTAGTAATATTTAATGTATTTATTATTCACTTATTCAATGAATCTGCTCACTTGAAAACAATGGCATAAACTATGTGTATCACACTGTATGGGAAGAAAAACAAAATGAAGAGTTGTCTTCAAAAATTCTGGATCATAAAAGTGTAGCCTGAAGGGCTTAAATGTTCTCATGATTACTACATGTAATATTTATTTTTTAATAGACTAAAAAGGCATATATTTACATACCATAGTAGTCACTCCTTGTAAGTGTACAATCCAATTTATATGTGTAAACTGCCACACTCTAGTTTTAGAACATTTACGTGAACCCAAAAAGGTTCTGCATACCCTTTTAAAATTAATCCCTCCTAGCACCCCCAAGTCCTAGGCAAACAATGATATGCTTTTAGACTCTATGAATATACATATTCTAGTCATGTAAAATAAGTGGAATCATATAATATACAGTCGTTTGCTTTTAGCTCTTTTCACTGAGCATACTGTTTTTGATGTCCATTGCATCGGCAGGCACTCACATACAACTGACAAAGAGCTGCCTCCTCAAAGTAGAGCCAACCTTAATGACGTGGATGGAGGCAAGCCTTTGGAACCTTCATTTGCTGATGAGGCACGACTCAAAATGAGAAGAAACAGCTGCAAACATCCATTAATAATCAGAACATGGAATGTACGAAGTATGAATCTAAGAAAATTGGAAATTGTCAAAAATGAAATGGAAAACATAAACCTTGATATCCTGGGCATTAGTGAGCTGACATGGACTGGTATTGGCCATTTTGAATCATACCATCGTATGGTCTACTATGCCGGGAATAACAACTTGAAGAGGAATGGCGTTGCATTCATCATGAAAAAGAACATTTCAAGATCTATCCTGAAGTACAATGCTGCCAATGATAGGATAATATCCATATGCCTACAAGGAAGACCAGTTAATACGACTATTATTCAAATTTACGCACCAACCACTAAGGCCAAAGATGAAGAAATTGAAGATTTTTACCAACTTCTGCAGACTGAAATTAATCAAACATGTAATCAGGATGCATTGATAATTACTGGTGATTGGAATGCAAAAGTTGGAAACAAAGAAGAAGGAACAGTAGTTGGAAAATATGGCCATGGTGATAGAAACGATGCCAGAGATAGCACGATAGAATTTTGCAATGACTTCATTGCAGATACCTTTTTTCAACAATATAAACGGCGACTATACACATGGACCTCACCAGATGGAATATACAGGAATCAAATTGACTACTCTGTGGAAAAAGACAATGGAAAAGCTCAATATCATCAGTCAGAAGAAGACTGGGGAATGACTGAGGAACAGACCATCAACAATCATAAGCAACTAGAGGTTGAAACTGAAGAAAATTAGAGCAAGTCCACAAGAGCTAAAGTACAACCTTGAGTATATCTCACCTGAATTTAGAGACCATTTCAAGAACAGATTTGATGCATTAAACACTAATGACCAAAGACCAGACAAGTTGTGGAATGAGGTCAACGACATAATACAAGAAGAAAGCAAGAGGCCACGAAAAAGACAAGAAAGAATGAAAAGACCAAAATGGACGTCAGAGGAGACTCTGAAATTTGCTCTTGAACATCCAGTAACTAAAGCAAAAGGAAGAAATGATGAAGTAAAAGATCTGAATAGAAGATTTCAAACGGGAGCTTGAGAAGACAAAATAAAGTATTATAATGACATGTGCAAAGACCTGGAGTTAGAAAATCAAAAGGGAAGAACATACTTGGCATTTCTCAAGCTGAAAGAACTGAAGAAAAAATTCAAGCCTCGAGCTGCAATACTGAAGGATTCTACAAGGAAAATATTAAACAATCCAGGAAGCATCAAAAGAAGATGGAAAGAATACACAGAGTCACTGTTACAAAAAGAATTAGTCAACATTCAACCATTTCAGAAGGTACAATATGACCAGGAATCAGTGATACTGAAAGAAGAGGTCCCAGCTGCACTGAAGACATTGGCAAAAAACAAGGTGCCAGGAACTGATGGAATACCAATTGAGATGTTTCAACAAACGGATGCAGTGCTGGAAGTGCTTATTCATCTATGCCAAGAAATTTGGAACACAGTTACCTGGCCAACTGACTGGAAGAGATCCATATTTATGCCTATTCCAAAGAAAGGTGATCCAACCAAATGCAGAAATTATCAAACAATATCATTAATATCACAGGCAAGTAAAATTGTGCTGAAGATCATTCAAAAATTGTTGCAGCAGTACATCAACAGGGAACTCCCAGAAATTCAAGCTGGACTCAGAAGAGGACATGGAATGAGGGATATCATTGCTGATGTCAGATGGAGCCTGGCTGAAAGCAAAGAATACCAAAAAGATGTTCACCTGACTATGCAGAGGCATTAGACTGTGTGGATCATAACAAATTATGGATAACATTGAGAAGAGTAGGAATTCCAGAACACTTGATTGTGCCCAAGAGGAACCTGTATATAGATTAAGAAGCAGTTGTTCAAACAGAACAAGGGGATACTGCATGTTTTAAAGTCATGAAAGGTGTGTGTCAAGGTTGTATCTTTTCACCATACTCATTCAACCTGTATGCTGAGCAGATAATGTGAAAAACTGGACTATATAAAGAAGAGTGATGCATCAGGAATGGAGGAAGATTCATTAACAACCTGTGATATGCAGATGAGACAACCTTACTTGCTGAAAGTGAAGAGGACTTGAAGCACATACTGATGAAGATCAAAGACCACAGCCTTCAGTATGTATTACACCTCAACATAAAGAAAACACAAATCCTCACAACTGGACCAATAAACAATATCATGATAAACAGAGAAAAGTTTGAAGTTGTGATGGTTAAGATTGTATGTCAACTTGGCTAGACCATTATTCTCAGTGTTTTAGTAGTTGTATAATGTTGTGATCACCCACCCCCATGACAGAATCTGCTGAGTGGTACTGGCGGAGGCAGGGCCTGTGGCAGCTCACCGCCCTCTCAGTTTCATCTCTCTGACTTCCACCAGTTACCTTCTGCCTGCTCGCCTTGCCAAGGTTTTTGGCTTGTTCCAGACTCAGCAGCTGCCTCTTGTTGTCTCACCTCCAGTTCGTGGGACTTGGGCTAGCAGCTTACCTGTTGATCTCGGAATTCGTCGAACTTCTCAGCCTGCAAGCAAGAGTCCGGTTCCCCGACCTGCCAACCTTGGGTTCGCCAGCCCCTGCAGCTACATGAATCAGGAGAAACCTGATTGTCTTGTCTGCTAATCTTGGAATTCACTGACCCTTCACAGCCTGTGAGCAGGAGCCCCTCTCCAACCTGCCGACCTTGGGTTCACCAGCTTCTGCGGCTACGTGAACTGGGAGAGGCCTCTACCCTGATCTGTGGACTTGGGACGTTTTAGCCTCTACAATTGCATGAGTTATTTCCTTGATATAAATCTCTCTATATATACATTTATATGCTTTACTGGTTTTGCTTCTCTAGAGAACCCAGCCTAAGACAGAAGTTGTCAAGGATTTCATTTTACTTGAATCCACAACCAACAGCAATGGAAGCAGCAGTCAAGAAATCAAAAGATGCATTGCAGTGGGCAAATCTGCTGCAAAAGACCTCTTTAAAATGTTAAAAAGCCAAGATGTCACCTTGAAGACTAAGGTGCACCTGACTCAAGCCATGGTGTTTTCAATTGCCTTGTGTGCATGCGAAAGCTGGACAATGAATGAGGAAGACCAAAGAAAAATTGACACCTTTGAATTATGGTGTTAGTGAAGAATATTGAATATACCATGAACTGCCAAAGGAACAAACAAATCTGTCTTGGAAGAAGTACATCCATAATGCTCCTTAGAAGCAAGGTTGGAAAAACTACATCTCACAAACTTTGCACGTATCAGGAAGGACCAGTCTCTGGAGAAGGACATCATACTTGGTAAAGTACAGGGCCAGAGAAAAGAGGAAGATCCTCAAGGAGATGGATTGACACAGTGGCTGCAAAGATGGGCTCAGGCATAACAAGCATTGTGGAGATGGTGCAGGATGGGGCAGTGTTTTGTTCAGTTGTACATGGGGTCACTATGAGTCAGAATCAACTTGACAGCACCTAACAACAACAGCATATGCATATTCTTGTTTTATTTCTTTTCCTTCTTTCTGATGTTCTACGATTTCTTCTTTTATTATTTTCTTCCTGTTTAGAGAACCTTCTTTAACCATTCATCTAAGGTAGATTCTCTGAGAATCTAAGAATGTTTTGATTTCCCCTTCATTCCTGAAGAACACTTTTGATGGACATAAAATTCTAAATCAGAAGGTCTGTTATTTCAGCACTTGTAAATTGTTATGCTATTTCCATCCATCTTCAATGGTTTCTTAAGAGAAACGCATAGTCATTTGAATCATTTTTTTCCCTATAAGAATTGAATCATTTCTCTCTGACTACTTTCAAGATTTTTTCTTTGTCTTTAGTTTTCAAAAGTTTCACCAGGATGTGTCTTGGCATGGATTTCTTTGGGTATATCCTGTTTGGGGTTCTCTCAGCTGTTGAATATGTATGTTTATGTCTTTTGCCAAATTTGGGGAAATTTTAGCCATTATTTTTGTGAATGCTTTTTCAGACAGACTCTTTTCCTCTGTTCCTTTGGGCCTATGATCACACAAATATTAGATCTTTTGTTATAGTCTCACATTTTCTTAAAGGTCTGTTCATTTTTTTTACAGTCTATTTTCTTTCAATTTAAGATTGGGAAATTTTTATTGTTCTATCCTTAAGTTCATTGCTTGTTTCTTGTGTTGTCTCCATTTCACTACTGAGCTCATCCATTTTTTCTTTCATTTATTATATTTTTTAGTTCTAAAATTTTCCTTTGGTCCTTCCATATATGTTCTATTTATTTTCTGAGTCTTTCTATTTCTTTGACTTCTGTTTCTATTTTTTTAATTTGTTTCAGTCATGTTCACTATTGATAGTTGAAGTATTTTTATGTTGTTATTGTTAGTTGTCATTGAGTTGATTCATTTTTATCTGCCTTAAAATCATTGTCAGACAACTCTAACATCTGTATCATCTTGGTGTTAGCATTTGTTGATTGCCTTTTCTTATTCAAGTTGCCATCTTCCTGGTTGTTAGTATGAGGAGTAATTTTTGATTGACCCCTAGGCATTTTGTGAATTTTATTATAAGACTCTGGATCTTATTTAAATCTTGTGCTTTAGTAGGTCTCCTCTGACAATTATTTTAGAGGGAAATGGGCAACACTGAAGTACATGTTCTCTCACTTGGCCTCCGCTGATACAACCTTAGCTTACATGGAGAGGGTCATCTTGTTATTGCTATCTATATGTCCTCCACTTACATTTAGAATGGGGACTTTCTTCTAGCCCATGGGGATGATCCCAATCAGTTTTTTCTGACACAATCCCAGTGTGTGTATGTGTGTGTGTTGGGAGTGGCAGAGGGTGCATCATTAAGACCTTTCTGGCTGGGATGGAGTGGGATTGCATTGCAATTTTTTTCTGTGATGTTTGGCTAGAGTACATTGTTATTGTCTACAAGTTTTTTGTCTTACTATGGTGCCTCTTTCCTTGATTTTTTTTTTTTTTTTTGGCCAGAGGGCGCTGGAGAGAGAAGGCTTTTGTTATTTCTACCCAATGTCATTTCTGTTTTGGTGCGTTCTCTGGTACACAGTCTGCTATATTTGAGGTAACTACATGGGACACTATCATGTTGTTCCTCAGGTCCCAATGTCCCTTGCCAGGCTGCCTTCTCCTTTTTGGAATCTTCTTATGTTTATCTTATACATATTTTCCAGGTTTTTAGCTGTACTTAGTGGAAAGAATAGAGTACATCTATTCCATATCCCCTCAATTTTACTTTTGAATTATAATTTTGCTGAATGCAGAATTCTTGGTTGACAGGTTTTTTATTTGTTTTTCATTTCAGCACTTTGTATATGTCATTCTATGCTTTTTGGCCACTATTGTTTCTGGTGAGAAGTTAGCCATTAATTGTAATTATTCTCCCCTGAATAGATGAGTTGTTTTTCTCTTGCTGATTTTAAGATTTTCTTTTTGACTTTGTTTTTTAAAAGCTTGATTATAATGTGTATATACATTACATCCTTTGCTATATTTACATTTTACATGTTTTTATATATCCTTCTTCGGTTTTGTTGAACTTCTTGAATATATAGATTGATATTTTTTGTCAAGTATGGGAAATTTTTGGTCAGTATTTCTTCAAATTTTTTTTGTCTCTTTTCTTCTTACTAGGATTCTGATTACACATATATTAGTACACTTGATGTTGTCCCACAGCTCTTTAAAGGTCTTTTCATTTTTCTTTTTCAGATTGAATAATTTCCTTCAAACTACCTTCAAAGTCACTGATTCTTTTCTCTGCCACCTTGAGATCTGCTGTTGAGCCCTCTACTGATTTTTTTCATTTCAATTATTCTACTCTTCAATTCCAGAATTATATAGATATTTCCTTATTGACAATCTCTATCTGTTGATTAATTCTTGACATAACCAAAAAACCAAACCCACTGCTTTTGAGTTGATTCCAACTCATAGCGACACTACAGGACAGAGTAGAACTCCCCCACAGGGTTTCCAAGGCTGTATGTAAATCTTTACGGAAGCAGACTGCAACATCTTTCTCCTGCAGAGCAGTTGGTGGGTTCAAAATGCTGATCTTTTGATTCGCAGCTAGAGCTTTAACCACTGCACCACCAGGGCTCCTTGTTCTTGTCATATTATCCTTTAAACATGGTTTCCTCTAGTTCTCTGCACATATTTGTAACAGCTGCTTTGAAGCCTTTTTCTACTAAACTCAACATCTGGGAACAATCAGGGAAAGTTTGTATTGTCTGAATTTTCCCTGATTCTGGGTTATACCTTCATCTTTCTTTACAAGTCTCATATTTTTTGTTGAAAATGGAACATTTTAGAAAATATTTTGTAGCAATTCTGAATTTTGAAATTTTCCCCTGGAAGTTATTCTCACTGTTTATTTGTTGTCTTGGTTTTTTGTGCCTTAGCTAAATCTCTGAAATATGTTTTTCCTCTGGTGTATAACCACTGATGCCTCTGCATGCATGTACGTGTGCATGCGTGCACGCGCACACACACACACACACACACACACAAAATGCATATACTTGTTTATTTTCAAGCTTGGCATCATAGAGGTTTTCCCAGTGTCAGTGATGCTCATTGTTCAGCCAATGCTTAGCCAGTATGGATTCTATCCTCTGCTGATAGATCTGTGTGTTTGAAGTGAGCATTTCCAAATTTCAAGTCACTTTTAAAATTTGAGGTTTTACTTTCCACAGGGTCCTCTCAAGTCTTCTGTGTGCACAGTCTCAGGGTTGGCTAGGAATGTATAAAGAGTATGGAACATGTGCACAGCCCCAGCCAGGATTATGTTTGCCACAATCACAATGGCAAACTCAGGCTGGCAGAGCTGAGCCGTTGACCCTCCCCTAGTTAACCCGCCTTCACAAAGTCAATTCCTCTAACAATGCTGCTGGGCATGGTCACTACCCACGTGTGTACTGCAGAGAAGCCACCAGCCCTCAAAGACCATCTCACCCTAGCTGAATAACGTCGTGGGAAGGGGGAAGTGGGAGTGAGTAACCTCAAGCCAGAACCTCACAGATTCAAACTGATATAACCCCAAATTCAGCAGGTTTTCAAGTATAACTCTTCTCATTATTCCTATTGTCAATTTTCTAAGTGCTGAAATAGTTGTTTTTGTCTATTTTGTCCAGTCTTAAAGTTGTTTTAAGGGGAGAGAATTTGCTTATCTCCTCACTTGGCAAGGGCCAAAAACCAGTGTCTTTTTTAATCAAATTTAGGTTATCTTTGTACAAAAAAGATACAGTTTCTAAGTACCTCACAGGTATGTCCTTGCTAATATTTTATCTCCTTTTTAAGAAATGATTTTCTATCTAGTTGCCTGAATTTTTAGTACAATGTATTGCCTCTAGTACATTATTTAAAGTCTAAGGAAAACCTTGAGAAATGTTAGTTGTTTATATAATATTAAACATTTTAACCTATTTTAAAAATCCATTTAGTCAACTAGTTAATCTAATAATAATTTTCTTTGGGTGATTTTCTTCAGTGTAGATAAAATCAGTGATATATAATAGATACTAATCACATGGAAACCAATATAACTTCTTTTTTTAAAAAACAGATCTGAATAATTATTGGAAAACCATCCTAATTGGAAATCTGTCCTTGTTTTCATTTTTTTGTTTTGTAATATGTATGTAATATAAACCTCATTATGTCATTTACTTTTACCCTCTAACATGATTTTTAATAGCTGCATAGTATGCCATTTTATGAATTTACCATATTCTATTTAACCAGTTTTCTATGGATACATGCTTATGTTACTTAAAATATTTTTACATTAAAAGTAATATAATGATTTATATCAGATGCATACTCCTTTGTGTATAGCTCAAGGATAAATACCAGAAATAAATTACTGGGTAAAACATTATACACATTTTAAGCTTTTGATGCATATTGCTAAATTACCTTCCAACCAGCTGTATTAATTTTCTTTCTACCACCTGTAGATGAAAGTGATCATTTTCCTAAACTATCATTTATATTGAGTGTTAATTGGGAATTTTTGAAGGGGACTGCATTTTTCACATCTCCATAGCTGGCATTGTAATAAAATAACAAATAATGCCAGAACATTATTGATAATGCCCATAAAGAAGTGCATAAATACTCAAAGAGCATATACAAAGATAAATGTTCTAGTCCTGAGCATCTGCATGTCACAGTACATAAGATATTAAATGCTTAACCATTTATTTGTCCATTTAAAAAACATGTTGTAGCAAGATTAAACAGTATCCCAAAAGAGACATTAACTTGTATTATACTGAAGTATTTATTATTGCAGCATATGTAACAGATAATATTTGTTTACGTTTTTAATTACTTACATTTTTAGCCAAGAAAATCTCTGAGGATAATGCTTCATTTACAAGACTGTCCTGGCAAAAGACAACATAATGTAATCACACATTACCAACAATTCCATGACAACGATGCAGTAGTTTTAAAATGACTTCCAAATAAAAGCTTAATTATATTGTCCATTATGTGCTGGAATCCCATTGTTGGAGTCTAATTGCTCCTTTCTCAGAACTCACAATGCTGGATACAAATGCGCCATAGGGCTATACTCAATAATCAGAACTGATGCAATGTATGGAGGAAAGAAGCTACTTTTTATTAACAGTCATTCTTACTTTCTTTATTTTGGTGAAGTTGATAGGGGAATTGGATATGGGGAGCAGAGTTACATTAGCAAGAAGGGCAGGAACCACATCATTTTATCCGCTTTCCATCACACACATAAAACATTCAGTAAATGAACTGAAAGTATCTACATTTCCACATTGCTTACTGGTTTGGGGGCATATTTTTGAAGGGATATTTGAATATGTCCATACCTGTTGCCTTGTACTTCCAAAATTTTAAAGGAGAAAGCCATGGTAAAAATTTCAACTCATAAGGGCTTGAGGAAGTACATTCAAGCATATATGATAAACAGAAACAAGAAGGTTGTGTCTTTATGTTAGTGGCTAAAATATTTTCGGTAACATGTATACTATATTTCTGCTTTATGAATTGTAGAAACCTGGTACAATCAGTCTATCCCTTCACAGAGTCGTCTTCAGAAAGTGAAAGAAATAAAACAGGCTTTGTTAATCATATTGGATTCAGCCGCCCTCCAATAGATGAGACATGAGCTGATCTGGCTGCCCTCTATTTATGAGCTCACTCTCAATATTGCACATATCTTCCAAACAAAGTCATAAAAGATGTTTATTTTAAAACCGTCTCTGGTGTGGTAGAGAAAGTTTGGGGCAATGTAGAGAAAACTAGGCAAATGGAAACTATGCTGTTGTACAGGAGGATTCAAGAAAGTACTATCAGTCTGTTTGGATACACTTGGAGGATATAACTAAAATGGAAACACCAAAAGGCAGAACCAAAACTACGCCTTAGAAAATCATCTGGCTTCAATTGGATTTAATTATTATCTCTTCTCCAAAATTATCAGAGGCATTCATGTTCATCTTTCATCAACTGGCTTATGACCAAGGGCAATCATGATTACCTGTATTTTATGGATGAGTAAAATGAAACCAGGACTAGAACACATGTTGCATTTCATTCTAGTACCTGATGCCCTAGGTTTGTGTTTCCCATATTTCCCTGGGGCACTTATTACAGTTTCTTGGGACAGAACCAAGGCCTACTGAATCAGAATCTCCAGGGAACGATTCTGAGAAAAAGCATTTTAAAAAAGGATTTGGGTGATCTTTATCAAACAGGCTTGACAAACTTTGCATTGTGAGTATAATACCATGACATCAATGCTTTGACCCTTAAGAGAAGAAAGTTGACAGTCAAAGTGTACAAATTTCAATTTGAGACACAAAAAAATATATAGCTTTTATTACTACTAAGACCTTCCTCCATGTTTAACTCACTATACAAGTCAAAATTTTACAAATTTTGTCTGTCCTAACTGAGCCAGTCCAGTCTATATAACTGACCTACCAGAAGACAGCATTCAATTTCTTTCCACTTTATCAGGAAGAACAACAGCAATAATATCATAACTTATTGAGTACATTCTATGTATGAGTCATTTACCGTTCTAACTACCAGATTATAATAATTTTAATGACCCTATAGGTAGGTACAATTATTAACTCCCATAAGGAAACTGAGATAGAGATATGTTAAATAACTTTCTAAAGGTCACATCACTAATAACAAAAACCTAACCAAACCCATTGCTGTTGAGTCAATTCTGACTTACAGCAACCCTATAGGATAGAGTAGAACTGCCCTGTAGGGTTTTCAAGAAATGGCTGGTGGATTTGACCTTTCAGTTAGCAGCTGAAGCTCTTAACCACTGCACCACCAGAGCTCCGACATCACTAACAAGTAGCCAAAACATGATTTTTAACACAAAGAGAATGATGTCAGGGCCATGTTTCTACTTAAAATATATCTTCTTCTTCTTCTTAAAATATGCACAACACAAATGGTTAACATGATTGGCTGCTTACCCAAAGTTTGGAAGTTCAAGTCCACCCAGATGTGCATTGGAAGACAGTCCTAGCAATCTACTTCTGAAAAATAAGCCATTGACAACCTTACAGAGCCCAGTTCTCCTCTGATAAACATGGGGTCTCCATGAGTTAAAGCTGACTTGACAGCAACTGGTTATACACCCCAAAAGCCTGAATTTTGTGGAGAGAGAAAAAAGATACAATTCATTTTAATTTCTGCAAAGAAATCTTTCCCAAAAAATGCTGGATAAAGCATTAAAAAAAAAAAAAGGATAGCTGATATAGTGGAAAAATAGATTTCCTTAGATGCCAGAAAGCATAAGAAAGCCATCTGCATACTAGTAAGAAAGCCTTGAAGCCATTTTCCCTAGGCATCTGCTAGTCTGTCTTGGTGAAAGGTGCCGTCTTGGGAAAGCAGACCTGGAGCAAAGCTAGCGCCAAACCTAGGTGGAGGTCAGATACTCTCCTCAAAAAACTGAGACCCCCAAAAGTTTAAAGTCCTCTCTAAATGGCCTAAGAAATAATCTACCCTTTAGAAAGCACTTATTTGTTTTGGCTTTGCTTCTAAGTTAGTTTTGAAAATAATTGGTGAAAAAGTTGCTTCTGAAAATTTCTAATCAAAAACCACACTCATTATTGTTTGGGGACTGGAATTCAAACTGCTATTTGATACCCCTAATCCTGAGTCAAATGCTTAGTTTAAAAGGTTCCCCAGATAATAATTACCCCACGTTCCTAGTAGAAGCCTATACAAATCTTCTATGGAAGGTCTATCTTTAAACCCAGTCCTCAAACAATTCCCACAGATAGTTTAAAGACACATAGTCCCATAACTAAATAAGTCAATAAAACATGTGGGAAGAAGCCATCATGAATGACATTGAGTAGAAACAACAAACTTCAGGATCAAACTCACAAAGAATGCAAGAATGGAATTAATAGATAAAAAATATAAAATAAGAATATTTAATATATTTAAAGAAATAAAAGATAGAATTAAATATGTGATGAGGAAACAAAAACTGAGCAGATTTGAAAAAGTATAAAATAGAATTTTGGGAAAAGAAAAATATAATAATTGCAATTACAACATCTTTAGATAATTAAAAAGAAGATGTAGACAATGCTCAAGAAAAAAATCATTAAATTGGAAGACCTTAAAAGTACCCAGAGCGATAACATGGGCTAGCTACCACAAAGTAACAATAATTACACAGATAATTGGCTTCTCAAAAAGAAAAACAGAAGAAAAGGAAGACGTCAGATGATCTTCAAACAGAAAAATAACTGTAAATATTAAAGTATATATTCAGCAAAAAGAAAATTCAAGGAAAAAGATAAAATGAAGATATTCTTATATTAAGAAAACTGAGATACTATTAAGAGAAAAATAAATTTACAAAACCATTTTAAAAATCAGGTACTATAATTAAATCTAAAAAAGATGTGTAAGATCTGTATCTAGAAAATCATAAAATAAAACTGACAGATATTAAGAGAGCTAACTAAATGAAGAAACATACCATGTACATGAATTGAAAGAATCAATTTTGTAAAAATATAACTGCTTGCCAAATTGATCTATAGATTCAGTGCAGTTCCAACCAAAATCACAACAGGTTGTTTTTAGTTTTGTTTTTAATGAATTATTTATAAAATGCATATAGAAGACCAATAATAATGAATATTCACAGCACTTCTAAAGAAGAACAAGTTGGGAGGCTTTCATATTAGATACCAACATTAATTACAGAGTTAACATTTAAATATTGTCATATTAATGCAAGAATAGGCAAATAGACCAATGGGATAGGGTAAGAGAGCACTGAAAGAGTGTATGAGAGAGCTGGATATTCAGATTGTTGTTGTTGTTGTTAGGTGCCATCAAGTCAGTTCTGACTCATAGCGACCTTACCTACAACAGAACAAAATATTGCCTGGTCCTGCACTATCCTCACAATTGTTATACTTGAGCCCATTTTTGCAGCCACTGTGTCAATCCATCTCGTTGGGAGTCTTCCTCTTTTTCACTGACCATCTACTTTACCAAGCATGATGTCCTTCTCTAGGGAATGGTCCCTCCTGATAACATGTCCAAAGTACGTGAGGTGAAGTCTTTTACTATCCTTGCTTCTAAGGAGCATTCTGGCTGTACTTCTTCCAAAATAGATTTGTTCGTTCTTCTGGCAGTCCGTGGTATATTAAATGGTCTTCACCAACACCATAATCAGAGTAGAAGGGGGAAAAGTAAATGGTGTAGTTATAATTGGTTATCCTTACTGAAATAAATAAAATTAAAAAATAAACAATGCTATTTATCAATTCTAGAAGGATTAGAGCCATACATACCAAAAGTAAATTTTTATATTTTGGAAGAAACTATTATGACATGACTATCATTATGACATCAAGTTTAGGCAATATTTCTTAATAAAACATAAAAGCACAAAATATAAAGGAAAAGTAAATTTTACCTTATTAAAATTGAAATTTTGTATTAATTAAGTGACACCATAAGAGAGAGAGGGAAAATACCAACTATAACTTGGACAGAAAGAAGCTAATTGCAAAATGCACAAATGACAAAGGATTAGCATTTGTAATATATAAAGAATTCCTACAAATCAATAATAAAAAGACTAAAAAGTCAATAGAAAAAATGGGCAAAAGACATACATACGTATTTCAAAGAACATAAAAAACAATTAGTACTTAAATATATTAAAGTTATTCAACCTCATTAGTGATTAAAGAAAGGCAAATTAAATCCACATCTCACCTATCAGATTGATAATAATTAAAATGTCAATAAATACTAAATGTTGAGTGTGATTTAAAGTAAGCTAACAATATGTATTGATGGAAATTTTAAATAGCGCAACTGCTTTGCAAAACAATTTGCATTACCTAATGAATTTGAATGTGCACATATTCTTTGATCCAGCAAATTCAATTTTAGATACAGAATTTAGAATAACTTTTATATATATATATATATATATACATGGAGACAGATCCAAGAATATTCATAGCAATACAGTAATAGTAAAATTAAATAAAAAAACCTGGAAACAATCCAGATGATATTTACCAAGAGGATAATGGATTAAACAATGTATCTTAAAAATTGGATTACTATTTGGAAATGAAAGTAAGTGATCTAAGAATGGATAAATCTTTTAAAACAAACATAATGTTGAGTGAAAAAAAAGTAATTCACCAAAATACATAGCAATATGATTTCATGCATATGAAGTTCAAAAAGAATACAAAGTAAATAATGTATCATTTTAGGATGAACACATATATGATACAACTAAATGAAGACAAGTGAATTTATCTATGCATTTACATACTTTTTATGTATTATATATTTCACATAAAATACTAAAATCAATGCAAGTAAATATTTATTGTATAATAATTGCTCTATTCTGTATTCTCTTTAAGCTTTCAGTGTTAATTATAGTTGTATTTTTATATAAGGTTCTCCCAGCTCAGCTTGTTATAAGAAAATTGCAATCAGTTATAAAATTTCATTTTCCCCAGTGAGCTTACTAATGTCATCCGAGGACACAATACTTATGTATTAGAGATGTAAAGAGATGCAGCTTGAGGGTTCCTACTGTTTCTATTATATTATGTTACTTTAAATAGTAAATATAGCTCTAAATTTAAATATCTGCTTAAAGAGAGAAACAACAATGGAGAATGTAAAGATATGCAAATACTGTTAGCTTTTCCTGGAAGAATCAAATCTGTGTTTTGTCTTTTTTTCTGTAATTTTATTTTATTGTTTTTTGGGAAAGTATAAGGATTATAATCCAAACCTTTTAAATTACTTATGTGACATAAATATGAAGGGAATGTAAACCCATTTTCTAATTTTTGAGACTAAAATATAACCTCACAGTTTTGAAAAAATTAATGACAGTTTTTACAATATTGTTTTCTTCCAACTTCTCCTAAAATGGCATATTTCTCATGAATTAAAAAATCTAACAAAATCAGGTAGACAACCAAAATAGTCATTATTAGTAGAGGAAACATCTTATACCCCAGAAATGACTCAAATTATTTGGACAGCTTTGTTTTGGGGGCCTACTGAATGCTGTCCAAATAATATGTATACGGAACCCTCATGGTGCAATGGTTAAGAGCTACAGCTGCTAAACAGAAGGTCAGCAGTTTGGATCCACCAGCCGCTCCTTGGAAACCCTATGGAGTAGTTCTGCTCTGTCTATAGGGTGGCTATGAGTCAGAATCGACTTGTCGGCAATGGGTTTGTTTTGTCTTATATATATATATGTATATACTTAATCGACTAATAAAATTATTTCTATTCAATGAGTTAATGTTCTTCAGCTGACATTTATTTTCAGTATGACAGTTTATTTTACTACATCATATGCATGCATGTACACACAAATACGTAAAAATATCAAACAGAAGTTTGGTTAAAGCTATAACAAATTCAGTAAATGAGATAAAAATAAAGCAAAAATCATTTACCTATAAGAGATTTTAAGACCTTGACTTAACAATGAAAGTGAACTTTTAAAAATTCCCAAGCTCTAATAAAGCAAGGATTTATTATCAGAAGTTTCTATGAAGAGGAAAAATATACTAATGACTTGAAGAAACTAAAAGAAAGATGACCTCAATCTTGAAAAGGAGAACATAGAATTATGGAAGTATCTGGTAAGGATACATTTACTGCTATTCATCTTGGGAAATAACCATCATCTTCAGCAATAACCAAACCTGGGCACATCACACTGAGCTGTATCTCTGGTCTCAAATAAATCTTAACACTCTGGCCATTGTTAAATCAATCCAAAAGTATCATATCAGTTTCTAGTTCAAATTCTGAATGGGAACAAACTTGATAGAAAGTTTTATTTCAATAAAATAAACACTAATTTTGGACTATATCTGTCTTAATTAGGACTCTATGGATTGCAATTAATAGAAATGAACTCAAGCTAGATTAAGATATAAAAAAACTAATGGAAAAACACTAAATATTATAAAGGATACACATGTTTATTACAGACCCAAAGGGGAAAATATGTAGTTAAGCTTCATGAACAGGAAAACCCACTTCCAGGCTCCTTCTCTGTGGACTAGATTTCTCTGCTTCTCCATCACCACTATACAGTGGATTAAAAAGGGCCACCATAAGAGGCGAGGCAAAGATGGCAGAGTAGTCACACGCTTCCAGTGGTCCCTCTGACAACAAAGACTGGAAAAAACAAGTGAATCGACTATATGTGACAATCTAGGAGCCCGGAACATCAAAGGCAAAGTTCTGTAATCAGACTGAGTGGCAGGGGGAGGGAGATATGGTTCGGAAGCAGTGAGTAGTTGCCAGACCTGACCCGGTGGGTGACAGAGCACTTCAGGCCGGATCAGCTCTTGGTGCGTAGTGAGGCAAGCAGCGATGCTCAGGAGGCATTTTCCACATTAGGAGAGACCCAGCAGCAGAGAGTCTACTCGGACATCCAGAACCAGTGAGAAGCAGCCCTCCATTGGCAGACAATAAGTACTTGCATCTGGCCTACCACATGGAACAAAAACACCTACCTTTGGAAAAAATCTCTCCCCCATTTACCTCCCTGATCCCTGCTCTGCACCGGGTCCTGGATGGCTTCAGTGACTGCTGAGTTGCCTGGGCTGGAAGTAGAACCCATCACGCACACTGAGCCATTCTCCCAGCCTTGGAGGAGAGGGAACAAATTAACAAATGGGGGAAAAAATAATCTGCTGGCTCCCCTAAGCCAGGAACTCAGGGAAGGCACAGCTCCTTTCCTAGGCACGGGCATAAGGGGTCCATGGACTTTGAGTGCCTTTCCCCCTGCAGAGACTTGTTTGGGCCCATTTCAACAGCGTAGGCCCTCATTACCACAGAACAACAGGGTATATACCTGAAGTTTAACTTAAACTGTTTCAGCTATGAAGTGGCAGGTTTGTGACATTTGACACTGGTCTGCCCATTAAGCAGGGTCTTCACCTACCCACATCAGAGGCCTGAGGACTGGTGGCTCCACTCACGCCACCTAGCCACCTGCGACAGGGGCCCAAGAACAAAACATGCCCCCCCCCCCAAGTCCTTATAGCCAACAGCATTGGGTGCTCATAGATTGGCTACAAAACCCACCCACCTACGTGCTCTAGGAAACAGGGACACACTTTCCATCCAGACACTGGGGGATGGCTGTCGGCCCCCTGCCTCACTCAGCAGGTGTCCCCCTGTTGCAGCCGGATGCCGGTGCCTACACAAATTACCCACACCAGTCTAGGACTGTAGGTGAGAGCCAGCACCACACACTTGGTGGCCAACTACCTGGACACCTGAGCTGAATCCATCCAGGAGGAGTGTGTGGACTCCTGGGCTCACATACTTAGTGGCAGTTCTGGCAACCTGGTGGCAGAATGTTGGAGCTTCAGGTGTGCCAGTGATCAGGATAGCTCACATGAGCAGCCTATTAGGGCATATCAAAACAAAACGAAACAAAACAAGAAGCTAGGACACAGTAAGCAAACATAAAATAAATAAACATAATAACTTACTGATGGCTTGGAGACAACAGTCAATATCGTATCACATAAAGAGGCAGAGCATGATGGCTTCAGCAAGCTCCCAAAATAAAGAATCAAGAAATTTTCCAGAGGAAGAGAACTTCTCGGAATTATTGGAGGCAGAACACAAAAGATTAACATACAGAAAATCTTCAAGACATCAGGAAGGAAATTATGCAAAATGCAGTCCAAGCAACAGAGGAACTTAAGAAGATTAGAGAAGAGCATAATGAAAAATTTAATAGGCTGCAAGAATCCACAGAGAGACAGTAATCAGAAATCAAGAAGATTAACAATAAAATTTCAGAATTAGACAACTCAACAGAAAGTCATAGGAGCAGAATTGAGGCAATGGAAGTCAGATATAGTGAGATTGAAGATAAAGCACTTGACACTAACTTATTTGAGGAAAAATCAGATAGAAGGATTTTAAAAAATGAAGAAATCCTAAGAATTATGTGGGACTCTATCAAGAGGAATAATATACAAGTGATTGTAGTACCAGAACGGGGGGGGGGGGTAACAGAAAATACAGAGGGAATTGTTGAAGATTTGATGACAGAAAACTTCCCTGAGAAGATACCTATCCAAGAAGCTCATTGAACACCACATAAGGTAGATCCCAAAAGAAAGTCACCAAGACATAATCAAACTTGCCAAAACCAAAGATAAAGAGAGAATTTTAAGAGCACCTAGGGATAAACAAAAAGTGATCTACAAAGGAGAGTCAATAAGACAAAGGTAGGACTACTGAGCAGGAACCATGCAGGCAAGAAGGCAATGGGATGACATATATACAGCCTTGAAGGGAAAAAACTGCCAGCCAAGAATTATATATCTAGCAAAACTTCCTCTCAAATATGATGTCGAAATCAGGGCATTTCCAGACAACACAAGTATAGGGAATTTGCAAAAACTAAACCAAAATTACAAGAAACACTAAAGGGAGTCCTACGGTTAGAAAATCAATAACATCAGATAACAAGTCAACACCAGAACATAGGACAGAGCAACCAGATATCAACCCAGATAGGGCAGTCACAAAAATGAATCAAAGCAAAAACACTGAAAATAGGGAAAAAGAGATGTCAATATGTAAAAGATGACAACATTAAAACAAAAAAGAGGGACTGAAAAATGTAAACAGATTTTTCATAGCGAGAGGAAGTCAAGGCGATATAAAGAAATAAAAAACGAGTTTAAACTTCAAAAAATAGGGGTAAATATTAAGGTAACCACAAAGGAAACAATCCTACACACCAAAATAAAAAACATGAAAACTATAAAGACTCAGCAAATACAAAATCAACAACAATGAAAAAGATGAAAAGAAAATACATAAAAATAAATGACTTAACACAGAAAACTAAGTGGAATAAAAAACTGTCAACAACACACAAAAAAACATCAAAATGACAGCACTAAACTCATACCTATCAATAATCACACTGAATGTAAATGGACTAAATGCACCAATAAAGAGACAGAGAGTGGCAGATTGGATTAAAAAAAAAAAAGATCCCTCTATATGCTGCCTAAAAGAGACACAACTTAGACTTAAAAACACAAACAAGCTAAAACTCAAAGCATGGAAAAAATATATCAAGCAAACAACACTCAAAAAAGAGCAAGAGTGGCAATATTAATCTCTGACAAAATAGACTTTAAAGTAAAATCCACCACAAAGGATAAGGAAGGACAGTACATAATGATTAAAGGGTCAATACACCAGGAGAACATAACTATAATAAATACATATGCACCCAACGACAGGGCTCCAAAATACATAAAACAAACTCTAACAGCATTGAAAAGAGAGATAGATAGCTCCACAATAATAGTAGGAGACTTTAACACATCACTTTTGGTGAAGGACAGAGCATCCAGAAAGAAGCTCAACAAAGACACGGAAGATCTAAATGCTACAATCAACCAACTTGATTTCACGGACATATACTGAACACTCCACGCAACAGCAGCCAAGTATACTTTCTTTTCCAACGCACATGCAACATTCTCCAGAGTAGACCACATATTAGGCCATAATGCAAGCCTTAATATAATCCAAAGCATTGAAATATTACAAAGCATCTTTTCTGACCATAAAACCATAAAAGTAGAAATCAATAATAGAAAAAGGAAAAAAAAATTAAACTGATGGAAACTGAAGAACACCTTGCTCAAAAACTGCTGGGTTATAGAAGAAATTAAGGATGGAAGAAAGAAATTCATAGAATCAAATGAGAAAGAAAACAGATCCTACCAGAACCTTTGGGGCATGGCAAAAGAAGTGCTCAGAGGTAAGTTTATAGCAATAAATGCATACATCCAAAAAGAAGAAAAGTGTCAAAATCAAAACATTAACCCTACAACTGGAACAAGTAGAAAGAGAGCAGCAAAAGAAGCCCTC
>NW_004443972.1:19132731-19146407 GCF_000243295.1 Trichechus manatus latirostris
CAACATTGTGAAAATGTCAATTCTACCCAAAACGATCTACATATACAATGCAATCCCGGTCCAAATTCCAATGACATTTTTTAAGGAGATGGAGAAACAAATCAACAACTTCATATGGAAAGAGAAGACGCCCCAGATAAGTAAAGCATTACTCAAGAAGAAGAACAAAGTGGGAGGCGTCACACTACCAGATTTTAGAACCTATTATACTGCCACGGTAGTCAAAACAGCCCGGTACTGGTACAACAACAGATATATAGACCAACGGAACAGAATTGAGAATCCAGACATAAATTCATCCTCCTATGAGCAGCTGATATTTGACAAAGCCCAGATTCTGTTACTGGGGCAAAAGACAGTCTCTTTAACAAATGGTGCTGGCATAACTGGATATCCACCTGCAAAAAAAATGAAACAAAACCCATACCTCACACCATGCACAAAAACTAACTCAAAATGGATCAAATATCTAAATATAAAATCAAAAATGATAAAGATCATGGAAGAAAAAATAGGGACAACAGTAGGAGCCCTAATACATGGCATAAACACAATATGAACCTAAGTAACAATGTACAAACACACCAGATGAGAAACTATAATACTGGGAGCTCCTAAAAATCAAACATTTATGCTCATCAAAAGACTTCACCAGAAGAGTAAAAAGACAACCTACACTGGGAAAAAAATTTTGGCTACGACAAATCCAATCAGCGTCTAGTCTCTAAAATCTACAAGATACTGCAAAACCTCAACAACAAAAAGACAAATAACTCAATTAAAAAACAGGAAAAGGATATGAACAGGTACTTCTCCAAAGAAGACATTCGGGTGGCTAACAAAAACATGAAGAAATGCTCACGATCATTAGCCATTAGAGAAATATAAATCAAAACTACAATGAGATATCATCTCACTTCAACAAGGCTAGCATTAATCCAACAAACACAAAATAATAAATGTTGGAAAGGTTGTGGAGAGACTGGAACACTTATACACTATTGGTGGGAATGTAAAATGGTACAACAACTTTGGAAATTGACTTGGCACTTCCTTAAAAAGCTAGAAATAGAAGGACCATATGATCCAGCAATCTCGCTCCTTAGAATATATCCTAGAGAAATAAGAGCCATTACGTGAATAGATATATGCACACCCATGTTCATTGCAGCACTGTTCACAACAGCAAAAGATGGAAATAACCTAGGTGTCCATCAGTGGATGAGTGGATAAACAAATTATGGTATATTCACACAATTAAATATTATGCAACTATAAAGAACAATGATGAATCCATAAAACATAACATGGAGGAATCTGGACGGCATTATGCTGAATGAAATTTGTCAGTCACAAAAGGACTAATACTGTATAAGACCACTATTATGAGAGCTCAGAAAAGGTTTAACACAGAAGAAAACATTCTTTGATGATTATGAGGGTAGAGAGGGAGGGAGAGGGTTATTCACTAACTAGATAGTAGACAAGAATTATGTCAGGTAAAGGAAAAGACAGCACACACTACAGAGGAAGTCAGCACAAATGGACTAAGACAAAGCTAAGAAGTTCCTGAATACAACCAAACACTTCAAGGGACAGAGTAGCAGGGGCGGGGTCTGGGAACCATGCTATTAGGACCATGCATCTAGTTCAATTGGAATAACAAAGTTTATTAAGAAAATGTTCTGCATCCTACTTTGGTGAGCAGAGTCTGTGGTCTTAAAATCTAGCGAGTGGCCATCTAAGATGCATCAGTTGGTCCCAACTCACCTGGAGTAAAGGAGAATGAAGAACACCAAAGACGCAAGGAAACTATTAGCCCAAGTGACAGAAAGGGCCACATAAACCAGAGACTGCATCATCCTAAGACCAGAGAACTAGATAGTGCCTGGCTACCACCAATGACTGCCCTGACAGGGAACACAACAGAGAGTCCTAGATGGAGCAGGAGAAAGGTGGGGTGCAGAACTCAAATTCTAGTAAAAAGACCAGAGTTAATGGTCTGACTGAGACTGGAGGAACCCCAGAAAGCATGGCCCACAGACTCTCTGTCAACTCAGAACTAAAACAATTCCCGAGGCCAACTCTTCAGACAAAAATTAGACTGACTATGGGACATAAAATGATACTCATGAAGTGTGTGCTTCTTAGCTCAAGTAGGCACGTGAGACTAAATGGGCAGCTTCTGTCTGGAGGTGAGATGAGAAGGCAGAGAGGGTTAGGAGATGGTTGAATGGACACGGGAAATCAGGGGTGGAAAGGAGGAGTGTGCTGTCACAGCATAGTGAGAGAAATTAGGGTCACATAACAATGTATGTATAAATTTTTGTATGAGAGACTAACTTGAATTGTAAACTTTCACTTAAAGTACAACAACAAAATTTTAAAAAAAGGGTCACCCCACACTTCTAGTACTACAGTTCTTCCCAACTAAACCTAAACATATTAGTCTCAATTATGAATTCCCTGGAAAAAAAATTGGCTTGGTTCATGTTGGGGAAAGGCTTCTCTTTTGGTCAATAAACTGGAATAGGAAGATTGATTATGCACTCAAGTTTTCCTTGCAAAGGGCAAATAGGGGAGTAAATTGGAGTAAATATGTAAATTGGAAAAACATTTCATAGGGCATGTATTAAAATGCCATTAGAGGGTTATATTCTACTACCCTGGGCCCAAGAGTCCCTGGATGGTGCAAATTATTAACAGTCTTGGATGCTAACCAAAAGGTTGGAAGTTCAAGTCCACCCAGAGGCACCTTGAAAGAAAGGCCTGATGATCTACTTCTGAAAAATCAGTCATTGAAAACCCCACGGAATGTGGTTCTACTCTGACAGACCTGGGGTCGGCATGAGTTGGAGTTGATTCTATAGCAATTGGAGTGGACTGGACCCTGGGCCCAGAAACTTTGGTTGTCTCAGGGATTCTATATTTGAACCTACCTCCCTGTAGTATTTGTATGATTACTCCATCATACACACAAACTGGTCTGTGTTAATGAAGGTATTGCTTACTGAAAGCAAAGAGGATTTGAAGCACTTACTGATGAAGATCAAAGACTACAGCCTACAGTATGGATTACATCTCAACATAAAGAAAACAAAAATCATCACAACTGGACCAATAAGCAACATCATGATAAATGGAGAAAAGATTGATGTTGTCACAGTTTCATTTTACTTGGATCCACAATCGACACTCATGGAAGCAGCAGTCGAGAAATCCAGTGACATATTGCATTCAGAAAATCTGCTGCAAAAGACCTCTTTAAAGTGTTGAAAAGCAAAGATGTCACATTGAGGACTAAGGCGCTCCTCACCCAATCCACGATATTTTCAATCGCCAAATATGCATGTGAAAGCTGAACAATGAATAAGGAAGACGGAAGAAGTGATGCCTTTGAATTATGCCAGTGGCGAAGAATACTGAATATACCATAGACTGCCAGAAGAACAAACAAGTCTGTCTTAGAAGAAGTACAGCCAAAGTGCTCCTTGGAAGATAGGATAGCTAGACTTTATCTCGGGTACTTTGGGCATGTTATTAGAAGGGATCAGTCCCTGGAGAAGGATATCATGCTTAGTAAGGTAAAGGGTCAGTGAAAAAGAGGAAGACCCTCGATGAGATGGACTGACACATTGGCTACAACAATGGGCTCAAACATAGCAATAATTATGATGACTGGCACAGGACCGGGCAATGATTCTTTCTGTTGTACATAGGATCACTATGAGTCACAACCAACTCAACAGCACTTAACAATATCAACAAAATGCTTAAAACAATGCCTGGAAGATTATAATCCTCAATGTTCTGGGTGTTTTATAACGGATGATTTAAAGCAGTGCTATACCGCTGGACTGCCAACTCTGTATAAGAGAACTGAGCACTAAGACAGATTCAGAGGGAAGCTAATTAGAGTTAAATAAGCCAGGATCCATCTGACATCAGCAATGGTATTCCTGGTTCCACGTGCTCTTCTGAATCCAGCTTGAATTTGCAGCTGCTTTTGAATGATCTTCAGCAAAACTTTACTAGCCTATAACATAATTAATGATATTGTTCGATAATTTCTGCATTCATTTGGATCATCTTTCTTGGGAATAGGTGTAAATACAGATCTCTTCCAGTCAGTTAGCCAGGTAACTGTCTTCCAAATTCCTTGGCATAGACGAGTGAGCACATCCGTTTGTTGAAACATCTCAATTGATATTCTGTCAATTCCTGGAGCCTTGTGTTTCACCAGTGTCTTCAGTGCAGCTTGGACTTCTTCCTTCAGTACCATCGGTTCCTGATCATATGCTACCTCCTGAAATGGTTGAATGTATACCAATTCTTTTGGTATAATGACTCTGTGTATTCCTTCCATTTTCTGTTGATGTTTCGTGTGTCGTTTAACACTTCCCCTGTAGAATCCTTCAGTATTGCAAATCAAGGTTTAAATTTTTTCTTCAGTTCTTTCAGCTTGAGAAATTCCAAGCATGTTCTTCTCTTTTGGTTTTCTATCTCCAGCTCTCTGCACATGTCATTACAATACTTTATATTGCCTTCTCAAGCCGCCCTTTGAAATATTCTGTTCAGCTCTTTTACTTCATCATTTCTTCCTTTTGCTTTAGCTACTTGATGTCCAAAAGCATGTTTCAGAGTCTCTTCTGACATCCATTTTGATCTTTTCTTTCTTTCCTGTCCTTTTAATGACCTCTTGCTTTCTTCATGTATGATGTCCTTGATGTCATTCTACAACTTATCTGGTCTTCGGTCTTTAGTGTTCAACATGTCAAATCTATTCTTGAGATGGTCTCTAAATTCAGGTAGGATATACTCAAGGTTGTACTTCAGCTGTTGTGGACTTGTTCTAATTTTCTTTAGTTTCAACTTGAAGTTGCATATGAGCAATTGATGGTCTGTTGTGCAGTCAGCCCCCGGCCTTGTTCTGACTGATGATATTGAGCTTTTCCATCATCTCTTTCCACAGATGTAGTTGATTTGACGCCTGTGTATTCCATCCAGCAAGGACCATGTGTATACTCACCATTTATGTTGTTGAAAAAAGGTCTTTGCAATGAAGAAGTCATTGGTCTTGCAAAATTCTATCATGTAATCCCTGTGTTTTATTAACTATGCAAAGGCATGCAACTGTGTGGATCATAACAAATTGTGGATAACATTGCAAAGAATGGGAATTCCAGAACACTTAATTGTGCTCATGAGGAACCTGTACATAGATCAAGAAGGCAGTCATTCGAACAGAACAAGGGCATACTGCATGGTTTAAAGTCAGGAAAGGTGTGCATCAGGGTTGTATCCTTTCACCGTACCTATTCAATCTGTATGCTGAGCAAATAATCAGAGAAGCTGGACTCTTCGAAGAAGAACAGGCATCAAGATTGGAGGAAGACTCATTAACAACCTGTGTTACGCTGATGACACAACTTTGCTTGCTGAAAGTGAAGAAGACTTGAGGCACTTACTGATGAAGATCAAAGACCACAGCCTTCAATATGGATTACACCTCAACATAAGAAAACAAAAATCCTCACAACCGGACCAATAAGCAACATCATGATAAGTGGAAAGAAAATTGAAGTTGTCAAGGATATCATTTTACTTGGATCCACAATCAACACCCATGGAAGCAGCAGTCAAGAAATCAAAAGATACACTGCATTAGGCAAATCGGCTGCAAAAGACCTCTTTAAAGTGTTAAAAACCCAAGATGTCAGCTTAAAGACTAAGGTGCGCCTGACCCAAGCCATGGTGTTTTCAATTGTCTCATAAGCATGCGAAAGCTGGACAATGAATAAGGAAGACTGAAGAACAATTAACGCCTTTAAATTGTGGTGTTGGCGAAGAATATTGCATATGCCATGGACCGCTAGAAGAATGAACAAATCTGTCTTGGAAGAAGTACAAGAATGCTCCTTAGAAGCAAGTATGGTGAGATCATGTCTCACATACCTTGGACATGGTATCAGGAGGGATCAGTCCCTGGAGAAGGACATCATGCTTGGTAAAGTAGAGGGTCAGCAAAAATGAGGAAAATCCTCAAGGAGATGGATTGACACAGTGGCTGCAACAATGGGTTCAAGCATAACAATTACAAGCATGGTGCAGGACTGGCAATGTTTTGTTCCATTGTACATAGGGTCGCTATGAATTGTAAGCAACTCCATGGCACCTAACAACAACAACAATTAAAGTTAAATTTCAGAACTCCTCACTTTCCAAGGCTCATCTACCTATTTTTGTAGTATTCTTTTCTTATGGGAATACCCCAAATTGTATCTTAAAGTGTCATAAAACCTGTTTCTACCTCTGGTCCAGTAGGGTGGAACCAACCAAAATAATTATTTACAACTAACATACACACACACACACACACACACACACACACACACACACACACCAATTCCTGTCAATCATTGGTTGAGGGCTACTTTCAAAGGATACTCCCTGGCCGCCCAGTCCCAAGAGAAAGAGATAAACAAATGTTGAAAGTTGAAAGTTGGGTGAGGAGATATGGATATGGCATCAACGTGATCTACTACATGAACTTTTGATTTCCATTGGCTGTGGAATTGGCTTTGGAGGTTCAAGACATGTTCAGAAGATTTCTAATGGCCAGGGGAACTCCCACTTTCATCTGGATTGCATATTATTTTATTTAATTTTAGAATTTCCCTGACTAGGACTTGATTCTTTTCAAGAAAGACCTTATACAAATATGGCTAGGAAATATGTTGAGTGAAAGTGTGATCTATATTTTTTTTATTGAATCATTCATTTTCTACTGATTCTTTTCCAAACAAACATGTTATCATTATCTGAAGTTTTTCTACTGTGATGATTTCTTCTTTGCATAAAGCCATAGAAAGTAAATGTAAAGCTCTCATTCTCTAATTTTTTAAAATAGTATTTTACTGAGTTTTGGTGAAAGTTTACAAAGCAAGTTAGGACTCTCCAAATTTAAATACACAATCTTCAAAAATGGTATTTGAGGCATCTACTACTTTCTTCCAAGCCCTCTACAAAATTCTTGTCATCAACTACTTAAGAATCCAAGAACTGCCTTTCTATTTGCAATCTGATTTCTCTCTCGATTTCTATAATTCTGTAATCTACAGTATTGTGGTTTAATTATTCTTGCTTTTGTAAAGAAAGAAAAAAAAAATCCAGATGCAGTCTATGCAGGAAAGAGTCCCAGAATTACAAAGATAGCATTTCATTCCCAGTATAATATAGTTAAACACATTCACACCCCCACTCCAATTCTAGTAGATCAAGAACTTAACTGCTTAACCATTTCACATAACATTGAGTAGTCTAGGGAGGCATCATGCTTGATATGTATAAATGTTTAATACATACTTATAGAATGGTGTGTAGGAAGTAGAAAAACTATTACTGACTTGATTCATTTTAAAATGATACATTTAGGTTTAGTAAAAACAGCTTAAATGTGAATAAATTCAGTAATTTGAGGAAATATATTATCTTTCAATAATCTCTCGAGAAGTTAATTTTTTGGTTTCCCATCTCTAGTGTTTCACTTATCTTTTTATTCCCTCTTAGTTTCAATCCCAGTATTGAATTTTATTTCCTTTCCAAGTGAACAATGACTTCTTTTTCCTCTATCCTTTAACTTCCACAATACAGTCTCTAGTACTAGGGGCCATTCCAGCCTCCATGATTACGAAGACAGCACTGGTTCTCTTCCTTCATAGTTCCATGGGGTTATCAACCTGCTTTTTCTCTACTTCAGGTAGAAGTTTTTCTTCTGAACCAATTATCCTCCTATCTTTGTCCTCTGAAGAATTGGTTTTCCACTCCCGGCTATTTTCTTTCTTAGGGTAAGTTTTCTGTCTGGGTCATTTTGCTTATTTCTGTACCCTCTTAAAAACTGGATTCCTCTGCCTTAGAGGATACTCATCTTCACATACTATTTGACATGTTTAAAATTTCTTCAATTCTAAGGGAATTTTGTTTTGTGCTATTTGACAAGTGCAAAGCAGGGCATCAGTTCAAAAACACAGAAACATCTGTTACCCACAGAAAGAACCCACAGCTGTATTTTGCAGGTGCTATAAAAATCATCTGTAAGTAAATTATCCAACTACCGTGTTTTATCTCTCTTAAACCATTAGTAGGAACAAATTCTGGGAATTGTTGAATTTTGGAAACATTTTACTGATGATTAAGAAGTAGTTATTCTTAATCATACTTGACTATTCTTTGTAATTTGCTGGCTATACCCTAATATTCATCTTCCTAACAACACTAAAGGTCACTGACTACATACATTGAAAAACTGACTCTTTGTGAAAATAACTTCTAATGACTAAACTTTTGTCTCAGGAACCATATTTTGTTAGGAAAGGTTGACAGTTGTTGCTGCAAAGCCATAGGTATAATAGGAGGAAAGACTACAATGATAATGGCATCCAGACGGTGGAAACAGAGTATATGATTGTCTTTTGACACATCTCTAAAATTATTATTCTTGTATAACCAATCAAGAAAAGGCTAACATTGCACTTCAACAAGGTAAATAGTCTCTCCTGGCCATGGAGCTGGGTGGAGAAGGGGCAGTGTAGGGGAAGCTTGCTCCCTTCAGACTTTTCTCCAAACTCCAGACCTTCCCCAGACTTTTCCCCTGCAGACCTTCCCCAGTTTAACCAAGTTCCCTTGACACATGGAGTTGTTATGGTTTTTCCAACCCGCTCAGTTGACACATTGTAACTGAAATGTTGTAACCCTCTTCATAGAGTAATGGATTCAAATCTAGAGAAGTTTCGCCACCACCCTACAGGGAGCTGGCTGCAGAGCATGCTAGGAGGACAACTTCTCTGACTTCACACACTGCAGAGGGGAAATGTTGATCTATTGTAAGTAGTTAGGGAGTGAACTCTTTAAAGTGTTAAAGAGGCAAAAAGAACCTCTTGAAAGTGTTACAAAAAGCAAAGATGTCACTTTGAGGACTAAGGTGCACCTGGCCGAAGCCAGGGTATTTTTAATGTCCTCATAGGCATGCGAATGCTGGACGATGAATAAGGAAGCTAGAAGAAAAACTGATTTCAATTATGGTGTTGATGAAGAACATTGACCATTCCATGGTCTGCCAGAAGAACGAACAAATCTGTCTTGGAAGAAGTACTACAGACAAAATGCAACTTAGAGGTGATGATGGCAAGACTGCATCTCATGTACTTTGGACATGTTATCAGGAGGGACCAGTCCCTGGAGAAGGACATCATGCTTGGTGGAGGGTCAGTAAAAAAGAGGAAGCTCCTCAACACTATCGACTGACAGAGTGGCTGCAACAATGGGCTCAAACATAGCTATGATTATGAGGATGGCACAGGACTGGGCACTGTTTCATTCTGTTGTACACAGGATCACTATGAGTCTGAACTGACTCAACGGCATCTAACAGCAACAACAATAGGCAGTGATTAGGCAATGATCGACCATGAAGACAGTAATTTAGGTGGGGGAATCCAGGCTTCTTAGTTGACAATGGAGGGAGAAATACAGGGGACGTGTGATGTCAGTTAATTGTTGTTTCCTTAATTGTGTTTCCAAGTACAGGATGTGGTTCCTGTAGAGGGTATTTTCTATCCTAATAAGAGGAGAATAAGATAAAAAAGAATGTGACAACACCACAACCCACCCTTCTCCTACTATCACTTTACATACACCCCTCTCCTTCTCTCACTTCCATCTCAAACCACAAAACCTCCTGGACAGAAAGTTTCCATTTTGTTTAGCTTGCTTGTTTGTTTGTTTTACTAGGTGCACCCTGGCTCAAGTATTACATGAGTGTCTAAGATTCATCAAGAGATTATTATCCACAGCGACTATCTGTCATTTTTAGGCTATATGTTTTGGCCTGCATTCATATGCAGACAAGAAAATATTTTCCACTTAAAATTTCTGCCTGGATATTGTTTCTTCTCTGTTACTTTGTTTTACCTTCCCAAATATGTTAGTGCTTTGATATGTGATACTACATTGTTTGTGTCTCTCCTTTCTGTTCTATCCCCACTCCCTCCCCTCTCCATCCTTTTCTGAATAGTTACCCATAACCAGTTGACTTAGAGCCGACTTTAATTCATGGTGACCCCATGTATGTCCGAGCATATTTTTTGGAGATAGATCAACAGACCTTTCTTCCAACAAGCCTTTGAGTGGATTTGAACAGCCAACCTTTAGCAGCCGAGTGTGTTAACTGCTTGTACCACCTAGTGACTCCATCTGCACAGTAAAGCAGTGGATTGTTGTTAGATGCCCTTGAGTTGGTTACAATTCATAGTGACCCTATGTACAACAGAACAAAACACTCTCCAGTCCTATGCCATCCTCACAATGGTTGCTATGTTAGAGCTCATCGTTGCAGCCACTGTGTCAATCCATCTCGCTGAAGGTCTTCTTCTTTTTCCCTGGCCCTCTACCTTACCAAGCATGATGTCCTTCTCCAGGGACTGGTCCATTGTGATAACATGTCCAAAGTAGGTGAGACAAAGTCTCACCATCCTCGCTTCTAAGGAGCACTCTGGCTGTACTTCTTCCAAGACACATTTGTTAGTTCTTTTGGCAGTCCATGGTATATTCAGTATTCTTCGCCACCACCATAATTCAAAGGCATCAATTCTTCTGTCTTCCTCATGCATTGTTCAGCTTTTGCATGCATATGAAATGATTCAAAATATCATGGCTTGAGTCAGGTGCACCTTAGTCCTAAAAGTGACATCTTTGCTTTTCAGCACTTTGAAGAGTTCTTTTGCAGCAGATTTGCTTAATGTAATATGTTGACCTATTCTTTTTGGTACAGTGATTTTGTGTGTTCCTTCTATCTTCTTTTGATGCTTCCTGTGTCATTCAATATTTTGCCTATAGAATCCTTCAAAATTGCAATTCAAGGCTTGAATTTTTTTCAGTTCTTTCAGCTTCAGAAACGCCAGGCATGTTCTTCCCTTTTGGTCTTCTAATGCCAGGTCTTTTTACATTTCATCTTACCTTACTTTGTCTTCTCAAGTGGCCCTCTGAAATTTTCTGTTCAGGTCTTTTACTTTATAGTTTCTTCCATTCTCTCCAGCTACTCTACTTTTAAGAGCAAGTTTCAGAGTCTCTTTTGACATCCATTTTGGTCTTTTCTTTCTTTCCTGGCTTTTTAATAACCTTTTGCTATCTTCACGTATGATGTCCTTGATGTCATCCACAACTCATCTGGTCTTCCGTCTTTAGTGTTCAATGAGTCAAATCTATTTGTGAGATATTCTCTAAATTCAGGTGGGATATGCTCAAAGTCATACTTTGGCTCTCGTGGACTTGCTTTAATTTTCTTCAGCTTCAACTTTAACTTGCATACAAGCAATTGATGGTTTGTTCCACAGTCGCCCCCTGGCCTTGTTCTGACTGACGATATTGAGCTTTTCCATTGTCTCTTTCCATAGATGTAGTTGATTTCATTCCTATGTTTTCTATCCAGTGAGGTCCAGGTGTCGTTGGTCTTGCAAAATCCTGTTGTGTAATCTCCAGGGTCGTTTCTATCACCAAGGGCATATTTTCCAACTACTGATCTTTGTTTTGAATTTTTGCATTCCAATCACAGTAATTACAAATGCATCTTCATTGCATGTTTGATGTAGAATTTCAGACTGTAGAAGCTGGCAAGAAATCTTCAGCATTAGTGGTTGGTGCATAAATTTGAATAATAGTCACATTAACTGGTCTTTCTTGTAGCTATACAGATATTATTCTATCACTGACAGCATTGTACTTCAAGATAGATCTTGAAATATTCTTTCTGACAATGGGTGCAATGCCATTCCTCTTCAGTTTGTCACTCCCAGCATAGTAGACCATATGATTGTCCAATTCAAAATGGCCAATACCAGTCCATTTCAGCTCACTAATGCCCAGGATATTGACCTCTATGCGTTCCATTTCATTTTTGACGACTTCCAATTTTCCTAGATTTATACTTCACACATATCCATGTACTGATTATTAATGGATGTTTGCAGCATACCATAACTTTTAAAGCATAGTGACATTATTTAACACATTTATTGAGATATCCATACTCTTCAGTTTATATAGTTATAGGCAAGGCTAATAAAACTTTCCAGTGACAAAAATTTTTTGAGCATCTAACCATCCAATATGTCACAAAATGCCGAAAGCAAATGAAAGTGTAGGACATCATTGTCAACACCTCTTTTTTGTGGATTTTTGTTCTTCTCACAGGCTATCTGACACACTGGCTCCGGGGAGATGCCAGTGTTAATACGTATTTTAAATATCTGAAAAGCTTAATTTCATTTATGATTTCTTATATAAAAGTAAATGTAAACGGAAGTCCTAATATTTTCATCCATCATTTCAGTGGCTGGCTTGTGGGATGTGCATCCCACTCTCGAGAAGACTGGTGAAATCCTCACAACAACCCCTGGTGGTAGGTACTGTTATTATCCTTACCAGTTTACGCAGAAAGATTAATTGATATCCTGGAGTTGATACAGCAATTGGAGAAGTCAGAATCTGAAACCAGGCAATCTATATACAGAGTCTACATATTAACCACTATTTCACTTAACTAGGAAGAAGACCAAAGAGAAATGATGTTACAGACGCCAATAGGGGTAAAAATTTTCAAGAAGAAAATAATGGTCAATAGTGGCAACTGCTCAAATAGGTCATATCAGATAAAGACTGAGATGTATTCCTTGAATTTAAATACAAAGAAGTCACATTGTTGAGGAAGGTTGCGGGCAGTAAAGATACAAATTAGGGTAGATAAATTGGGAGGCACATTTTCATGAGAAAATGAATGACTGGGAAGAGAGACTGTGAAAACACCAACTGTTGAATAGTCTTTCAAGAAACTGAACTTCCCAGAGAATAAGACATGCAGTGGCTGTTAGAAGGAAGATTTAGGTGGTTGGTATCTATGTGGCAGCTCCAAATCACTAAGGCACACAGAGGTTGGAACTAACCGTGCCTACGGACGTTACCTAGTGTGGAGCTAGGGATGGTGCTGAACCTATTTATATTGTCAGATGCCCTAAAAACATGACAGTTTCTTCAATACAGTTTTTTACTTTATTTAGCAAACATCTGGGAATGTTACCTAAAGAGCACATAGATAAATGCCCTTTGGTTCAATACTTCTAAAGAAAAATCTCTTGGTAGGCTTAGACCTTACCACATGAAGACAGCATGAGAGCCCCATCACATCACCAATACTGACAGACCATATTGCCTACTCAATTTTAAAACAAATGAACATTTTATATAATGAAGAAAATATTCAGTATGAGTTTATCAATTAAATCCTTCACTTACCAGGCTAAGTTTCAAAAAGAGTATGTTTAAATGTATTACTTTTACGAAATATTAGATATCTATAGAGTTCTTGGAAAAATATGGAAATAAACATTCTTTGCAGCTACGAAAGAAGTAAAAATTAGTAGAAAATGATGTAGTATGGAGTAGGACAAGAGTTATATAGTGTCTTCATGGGACAAGTGTCAGAAACTAGTCACTTAAAAAAAGGGAAAATGGGGACTTCTGGCAAGATGGCGCTCTAGGCAGAAACACCACGCCGTCCCTCCACAACAAAGATCCGAAAAACTAAGCCAAACAGAGAATCAACAATCCTGAAACCCTAGAACATC
>NW_004443972.1:19154599-19170059 GCF_000243295.1 Trichechus manatus latirostris
TAAAAAAAAAAAAAAAAAAAAGGGAAAATGATGTGATAGCATAAGAGGATAAAATATAGAAAAAGGATGTAATGGTTCCAATAAAATAAGTTTAAATGCATAGATATATATATGTGTGTGTGTTTAATTCCAACAAAATATCATAAAACATCATTAAGAGAGAAATATTAAGTATAGTAATATTTCAAATAATATATAAAGTAGTACATAATAAGCACTCAATAAAAGTTAGTATTATTAACTCTCTTAAGATACAATTTATAGTTTTAGATGTTGAAAGTTAAAAATAATAGATTAAAAAAACAAAGCTTAAAGTTCAGAAACAAAAAAAAAAGAAAAAAACTATGAGTCAGAGACTAATTTAGAAATTCCACAGCCAAATGTAGGAACCATAGGATCATAGAATATTAGAGCTGGAAGGAATTTTAGAGAACATTTAGATGTAACTTTTCTAGATGAGGTAGCAGTATAAATCTGTTAGATTTCTTCTGAATAGCCTACATGTTGAATGGAGAGCTTTCCTCCCATGACATATGGTATTTTACTGGAGAAGTAAGAATCATTTGTGGTTGACTTAGGATGTTTTACAAGAAATACGAAGGGCATGTTTAAATCATCTATAAAAGAAAGTGTCCTAAAGGCAAGAGCAATTTAACAATGGAATAGCCACCCAAAGAGGTCATTGAGGAAACATCAATAAGACATTCAGAAAGAGATTAAATATAATTCTAAAGGGAATAATATAAGTGTCTCGCAATAACATGCACTAGGTACGGAGGTCTGAATACAATGACCTGTCATTTTCCCCATAGTCTCTGTGTCTATAATTCACACAAAATAATCATGAGAGCAAATAGAAGCAAGGTGAACATCAAAGGGGGAAAAATCATGAGACAAAAATAAAATAGGACTACCAGGATTGACATGGTGGCACAGAAGAAAACAATTCTTTTTCAGATGAAGAGTTTACGAAGCAACATTCTGGTGGTACTTTTTGCTGTCTCTATCTAGAAGAGCAATGGCAAGACACTCACTTGCTATTCTGTCAGAAGTTCGAAGATTGCTTAGAATTTTTTCTAATCTGTAACAGAAGTACAGCCTGCTTTTAAGTTTTTATGTTCTCGTCATGGAAGAGATGATCAAAAAAGGAACTTCTAGAACTAACATCCAATTCATTTAGTACTTGTGAAGGTTCATGCCAGTATTAATAATGTCACAATGCAGAAACAAAAATCAGAAAGTGTTTCAACTGGAAGGAACTTTAAAGATGATAAGGCATAAAGTCTCATGTGATTGGAAAACAGTAGCATGGGCTTGTTCATGCTCAGCACTAAGGCACGTATGAGATTATAATCACCATGCCATTATTTGTGTCAGAATAGGTAACAGTATGGGTGACTATATATCCAAGAAAATACAGGTTGAACATTAACATTATCTTACCATGTGGAAGATCTTTCTAAGCAGGAAATGAAACCCAGAAATCAGAATGAAAAAAATATTAATTTTGATTACATTAAAATGAACATTTCTTATGTCAAGAATCAACACAAGATTGACAAGCAAATAACCAAGTGGAAAAATGAATTTGAAATACATATGAAAGGCAAAAGTTAACATGTTTACTATACACAAAGCCTTTTGAAATCCACAAGAGAGAGATTAACACCATCATTTTTCACATGGGGAAATACCTCAGATATTCACACACACTCACGCACAGATACAAACAGCCAACGAATATAAACCCAAATCAAACCCAGTGCTGTAGACTTGATTCTGACTTATCCATCACAAATCAAAATGTAAATTATATAAGTTTTTTTCATATATTAAAAAGGTAGGGCTCTTTAAAAATAATAACATAATTTTGATGAGGATATTGAAAAACAGCACTCACATACTGCTTATGATAGCAAAAATGTATGAAAACTTTCTAGAGAATAATTTGGGAAGATATATCAAAAACCTTTGTATTTTGTATATTCTTTTACTCAAAATTCTAACTATTTTTTCTAAGGAAAATAATCATGAGTGAGAAAACAATGATGTTACAAAGATATTTATCCCAGCACCATTTATAGCGAATCAAAATGAGACATTTTGGCAAATTTTTCCTAGTGACACTGTCATGGCTCTGAGTGCTTTATTCTCTAGTTTTACACAAACATACATGAAGTAAACATTTCTATAAGCTTTATGTATAAAACTTCCTTCCTGAATTTTATGGAATTCATTTTACTTTGTTAGACTCTTGGGTATCTTTGAAAATGATGGGAGAAAAAGTTTATATATAATGTAATAAATGCTATACAATGAACTATTATGAAATAATTTTTAAAGTCCTGTGTTTTTCCCAGTACATTTCAAAACATACTTATGTTAGAAATATAAATATCTGATATATTCTCTGATTGGTAATATTTTAGAGGTATCTTTTTTTAGATATAATTTATTTTCTTTTTGTTACTGTTTTTGAGAATATGCACAGCAGAACATACACCAATTCAACAATTTCTACATGTTACAGTTCAGTGACATTGATTATATTCTTTGAGTTGTGTACCCTCCTTTTCTGAGTTGTTCCTCCTCCCATTAACATAAACTCACTGCCCCCTAAGTTTCTTATCTAATACTTTTGAGTTGCTAGTGTCAATTTGATCCCGGATAGATAGATCTTAAAAGAGGTCCATGCTCAAGGCAGACATTCTTTACTAGTTAAGCTAAAAACTACTGTTTGGTTTTGAGAAGAATTCAGGGGATATTTCTGGTTTAAGGTTTAAAGATTATCTCAGGACAATAGTTTCAGGGATTCATCCAGCCTCTACGGCTCCAGAAAAATCTGGATTCCATGAGAATTTGAAATGCTGTTCTGTATTTTTTCCCTTTTGATCAGACTTTTAGGGATATTCTTAATGTTTCATTTTGGTTGTTTAAGCAAATTCAAGTTTTAACTTGCTTAAAAAACAAAATAAAGCATATTATCAGAACTTCTGAATATGAATTCTAAGATGAATCATCCTAATTGGAAGTAGTATACAAAAGCCTTTTGATGGTAATTCATTGAAAATGGCTCAGCTCTTCTGTATTTCCCTTTGGTAGGTTTACTGTTAAACAGAAATTGGAAAAAAAATGTGAATACATTAACACTGTATTCACATTGTCATTTAACCCTTGTGTTTGTTGTCTTTATTTGCTGTTTACTCAATTCCAGCTATCGCCACCCCATGTCTGCACAGCGGAACTGCTTTGTAAGGTTTTCAAGGTCAATGCTTAAATTATAGGAGCATCGTTGACACAATATATCATAAGAGGAACAATTACTGTAATTTTCTTAAATAATACAGCATTTGTCTTCTTTTTTTTAATTTTTAGAAGAATGACTAATTTGTAATACATAAGAAAATAAGCTGGTTTCTTTAATTTTTTGCCAAATGGGAACTTGAAACTATGGTATACCCTTTTCATGTACGTAGTTCTATATAATCGTGAGGTTCATTAACTCTCATGTGGGAGGATGCGCATTGGGTTTTCTCTGTCAAAAGAAAAGCTAAAAAGAAAGAAAGGGAGCCTGTGACCTTATTTTCCATATCAGGTATTGAGCAATTACTTAAACAAATTTTACTGAAGTCTACTATGGGCCAGTCACCAGTTTAGGCAGGAGGGCAATGTTTCTATACAGAATGAGTTTAGAAAACAATAAGCAATAGTAATAAAATATAAAAACAAACTCTTTTAATTGACTCATTATTACTTTCATAGTGAAGATATATACAATGTATGTGGTAGCCTAGGAAGATTGCTTTGGTCTATCTAGGGACTTACAGAAAGAATCACATGGATGGGCCTTTGAAGCTAAGACTCTAAGTAGACAAACTGAGTTTACTAGCAAGGTGATAGTGGTGCTAGTATTCCAAATAAAGGGGTCAGCTTGATCAAAGACACAGAGATTTAAAAGAGTATGATGTGTCTTGGAAATACCAGTAACTTAATAATTGTTGGGCCAACTGAAGAGTGGCAGAAGACAGGACTGGACAAAAACACAAAGAACTCCCTTTTTTCACATTATGGCAGGTGGTTGAGAGCAGAGCAGACAACCAGCTTGGATCAGGGGGCAATCATACTACCATATTTTTATGCAAATTATATGCACATTATACTATTTTGCCAACCATGAAATCCCTTCGTGCATTATTTTTCTGGGCTCAATATGTGCATTATATGTGTGGGTGTGTTATTAACGTGGGCATGCTATTTGCAAAAAAAATACAGTACCTCAAGAACTCAATTATTTAATATTTCTGCTTCTCAGCACATCTGTAACCCATCTCAGATATTGCCAAGACACCTCGTTTAAACGTTCTGTTGTGAACCATGGGAAGTCGTTGTAACCTCTTCAGCAGTGAGTTATACAATTTACATATAGGTATTTTCATACATTTTTTCCATTGTGACTGCTTGGCTGAATCTCTTGGGTAGATCCAAATAAAAGTTTAGAACTGCCTTTCTTGTTTAGAGAAATCAATTAGTTCAAATATCAACAGACCCTGAGCCTTGGCTATGGGGGAATAATCTAAAGAGTACCACCCTTTGTCTACTCTCTCTACATGTATCAATAACTTCATGCTGCTTTCTCTAACATTTTTTATTAGATCCTCCTATACAACTGTCAAGAAAATATCGCCTTAAAAACAGTTCAAAAAGTAGTACATTTTGACCTTCCTCAGCTGTCCCATTCTTGTGACTTCATGTAGTGTGGAAGTAGAAGCCATGGAATTAGCATAAGCTTTTGAGTATTTTGGAGACAACTACCTGGGGTTGGAATCAGTATAGCCTTTTGAGTAAGATAGTTCTCTGTTCAAATCTTGGCACCACCATTACTTTCTGAGTTAATTTTATTTAATCTATAAAAGGGATTCAATAACCTACTTTAACAGAAGAGTTGAGGAGTATAAAAAAAATACACAAATACGTCTGGTATTTGGTAGATATTCAATAAATGATATTTTGATTACGCCACTTCTAATTACTAAAGAGTTATCATGGATTCAACCTAGTCTCTATATATTGCCAGGAGCAAGCTTGGAGATGTTGGAGTTTCAAAAATTGCTTTAAATAGTAGAGTTGAAGCCAAGAGTCCACTAAAGCTGAGTAACACTTGACATTTTATTTAAAACAGAGTTAAAATGAAATACATATTAGGTCTTCCACTTTCATAAGGAGCAGCAGTTAGATTTTATATTCCTAGATACTAGCTTACAGATAAAAATATACAATAAAATAATAGTGCAATTTTTCTTTTTTTATATTGTGGTACAAACATTTTGAAATTGGTTTGAGTGTGAGTCATTTTCTATATTTAGCTTTGCATTACTGTATCTTCATTTAATATGAAACTTATACACAGGGGCATGAAGGAATAGAGGCTTTTCATCAGCCTGTATGATCAAACATATGTGAACATAGTGGCCCATTTGAGTTGTTTTCCCCAATTCTCACATTCCTTCCTGTCTCCTCTCAGGAAATATTATTTTAAGAGCAGAAATGTGAAAAGTTCATTTGAGTCAAAATGTAATGTTAAGTCAAAACACGCAACTGTACTTAAGGCAGAATGAAGGGAAATCCTGAGTCCAGAATCTTAACAACTGTTGAAATAACAGAGGTAGGGAATGCCAGACTGAGGCTTATAACAACAATAAAACTGTAACCTTTAAATAACAGCATCAAAATAATTTCAAACAGATTAGAGAATTTGAAAAGCTCCAAGAGTAAGCAGCTCATATTTCTGCTTCTTCCCCCCAAGGGAACACCTATTTGGTGTTCAAAGTTCATATCATAATAAATCTTCTTTTGTTCTCATTTTAACAATGTATGACCAAAACATTCATGGATAAATACAAAATAAAGTACATGTCATTAAAAAGTGGTTTTCCCTTCAACAGTTTAGCTCTTATGGGATAAACAACAGAATAAATTCTCCAGAAGGATTTTAGTAATACTTATAAGGGAAAAAGAAAAAAAAATTATGTCAAGGGTGAAAAAATCTAGGGGGAATTTTAATTTCAAAGACTTTTTTTTTAAACTACAAGGTTTCATAAGTTATAGAATTCATAGTTTTTCTTATTTTATTAAACAGAGACTTCGTACTTTCTTGGCACTGATAAAAAGATAGATAGCAACAGAGAACAAATAATTATACCACATATTTATCAATTTATCATCTTATTCCATTTTATAGCACATCTCCCATTATGGGAACTATAGATTTTGTACCTAGCTCTGCTTAAGACGAAGCTTTAGCTTTATCAGCAATATATTTCCCCATTCTAATTAAAGGGAGCAGTTGTATTAGTTGTGTGGGCTGAGACAACAAAGAGGGGAGAATAGAACACATTCACAGAAAATATTCTTACAATATGAAACTTTAAGACCTATTTTTAATCATTCTTGTTAACAGTGCCTATGTAGTTTATATTGACACATATCTGGACATGACTGGAAAATAGAATTACAAATTAGACACATGTAGGCAGAAAGAAACAGTGAAAATTACTATCTATCTAATCTCCAAGAAAATAAATATTACCGTGATACTCTGGACATAATCCTCCCAGAATATTCATGAGTATTCCCATTGTACTTCATTCTTTAGCTTTCAAAATGCTATTAATTTTTAATTATATATTAATCAACAACTTAAAATGAAGATTATAAACATTTTAGAGCCATTCAAATAATGTGTACTAAATGTGATATTCAGATTTATTCTTCACTGAAGTTTTATGTGTCATGTACATGTCTCATGTCCTTCAGGGTTAGGGCAGATGAGGACACTATAGTGATCACTAATGATTTGCCCTTTCCTCTTTGGATGGAAAATATCAGAAGTTTTCTGGTATAAAGAAAGCACTTTGAGCCCATGTATTTCAGTAAGATTTGCTCCAAGTCTTACTGGAAAACCCAGGGAAATAGGAAAATAAGAAAAAAATGAATTAAAGATGGCAAAACAGGCTGTAGCTGTGTACCATCCAGTCAGTTCCGACTCGGAGTGACCCTATATGATAGAGCAGAACTGCCCCACAGGATTTCCAAGGCTGTAATCTTTATGGAAGCAGACTGCCACATCTTTCTCCCAGGGGTGGCTGGTGGGTTGGAACTGCCGACCTTTTGGTCAGCAGCCGATTGCTTAACCACTGCGCCACCAGGGCTCCTTCTCCTTAGATTAAATCAAACCCACTGCTGTCAAGTTGATTTTCTTTTTCTTTAATAGGCCACAGTAAAACTGCCCCATAAGGTTTTCAAGGAGCAGCTGGTGGATTTGAACTGCCGACATTTTGGTTAGCAGCCAAGCTCTTAACTATTGTGCCACCAGGGCTCCTTAGGTTAAAACCCAACCCACTGCCAACAAGTCGATTCCAACTCATAGCGACCGTATAGGACAGAGTAGAACTGCCGCAAAGAGTTTCCAAGGAGCGCCTGGTGGATTCAAACTGCCGACATTGTGGTTAGCAGCCTAGCTCTTAACCACTAAGCCACCTTATCATCAAATAGTCAGATTAAGTAAAATGCTAATGGAAAGTAGCTTGAATGTCAACCCTGGCAAAGGAAGGACCCACTTCAAAAGAAAGTGGAAGTATTACTCAAACAAAGCCCTGAAAAATCCTCAAAGGTAGAGTAGTGGCTGGGAACATGGTTGTAACCTTAGTCTGGGAAGGGAGAATAGTTACGCGGGAGAGGTAATGAAACTTAGTTGCGCCCCAAGCAACTGGATTAAGCATTTGTCCCTAGATTTCACTTAGCGTAAACATTGATTACTCCTAATGTGAAAGATAATGACAAGAGAGATTGAGGCCAACACCTTAAGAAGCACCTTTGGGTTATCACAACAAAAAGGAGTCAACACAAAACAAAAAGGTTCGGAACTGCAGTGAATTTCCATAGCATCCCTGCTGTCCCTCAGAAAACCTAATCTACTTCTGACTGAGAATTTCAGCTCTGATCTGACACCAAACTCATTGCCATCAAGTTGATTCCAACTCATAGTGACCCTATGGGACAGAGTAGAACTGTCCCATAGGCTTTCCAAGGAGCAGCTGGTGGATTTGAACTGGCGACCTTTTGGTTAGCAGCCGAGCTCTTAACCACTGCGTCAGCAGAGCTCCTGACACAGACACCCCTAAAATCTTACCAGTAGGTACTGGAGAAAACTTTGGAGAACAGTCCCAGCAAGCAGCAAATTGAAAAGCTTTGCGAATTTCACAATAACCTTATGCCCTAAGTGACTGCTCAAAATCTTCTTGGCACAGAGAACTTGCATAGTCGAGGGGAGATTTTGAGTGTGTTAAGTGTGAACTAACATGCCTGGTCTAACACTTTAGTCATCTACAAGTCCAATTGCAGACTAAACACACACATACACAAAAAAAAAAAAAAAAAAAAAAAAAAAAACAGGAGGACAATCCACAGGATCCAGAACCTGTAAGAGGGAACCAAGCAGCTAAGCAATTATCATAAATGTTCCCCCAATTAATGTATACCAGAAAAACAGTGGTGAGTACTGTTTTTTCTGACATACATTACTGGAAAAACAGTGGTGAATTTTATAATTCAGGAGAAAATATATTTAAGGATAATATTACCTCATTTTTTTTTTTTTTTTGGTCAATTGTAATCAAATTTTATTTGACTAGAAGAGATATTAGCAACAGTGAAGTAATGGAATTGGCTTATAACTAACTACCCACAAGAATACATTTGGCACACTTCCCAATTCTACACTCAGTGACATCCATGTTGGTACTTGAAACTGACTACAATGCGAATATTTACACTACATGAATCAGCAAACTTTAGAAGTGAAGGATTTTTTTTCCTTCCAGAAAGTCAGTTGTTAAGCACTTAGCAGAATACCACTGGATATATGATTATCTATCTGTCTATGTATGTACGTATGTAGGTATGTATCTATCTATTACCTTATATGGTTTGTGTCATGGATTGAATTGTGTCCCCCAAAAAATGTGTGTAGCAGCTTGTCTGGGTCATGATTCCCAGTATTGTATGATTGCATCATCTGATGTGATGTAAACTCTATCACTATGATGAGATTGTATGTCATCTCCTTATGTGTTGTAAATTCTGTCACTGTGATGAGGTTATACTGATGAGGTTGACAAAATTAGTGTCTTAATGCAATCTCTTTTGAGATATAAAAGAGAGAAGTGAGCAGAGACACTTAGGAACCTCATACCACCAAGAAAGCAGTGCCGGGAGCAGAGCGCATCCTTTGGACCTGAGGTTCCTGTACAGAGATGCTCCCAGACCAAAGGAAGATTGATGACATGGACCTTCCTCCAGAGCTGAGAGAGAGAGAAAGCCTTCCCCTGGAGCTGGAACCCTGAATTTGGACTTCTAGCCTCCTAAACTGTGAGAAAATAAATTTCAGTTTGTTGAAGCCATCCACTTGTGGTATTTCTGTTACAGCAGCACTAGATGACTGAGACAGTTTGCAAGTATGAGAATGAATGATCCAATTCACTATAACAATTAAAATATAAGATAGCTATGAATGAACATAATCAGAATTGTACAGACATATATGAAGAAAGCCATTAAAAAGTTATTGAAGAGCATAAAAAAAAATTTTATAAATCATTACTTAAATTTAATTAAATAATAATAAAAAGTCTATGAGTAAGAGGGATTTATTAATTAATTCTAAAGTTTACTGTTATGGATTGAATTGTGTCCCTCAAAAAGATACGTTGAAGCCCTAACCCCTGTAGTTGTGAAAGTGACCTTGCTTGAAAATAGGGGTTGTTTTGTTATCTGTCAACTTAAATGAGGTCATACCAGAGTAGAACCCATACCCACTGCTGTCAAGTCGATTCCAACTCATAGCGACTCTATAGGACAGAGTAGAGTGGGTCCTAATCCTAATTCCTTCTGAGTGGTGTCTTATTAGAGGGAAATACACAAGGGGAAGACAGAAACCATGTGACAACAGAGGCAGATGCATCACTAAGCAGCAAAAGAATGCCAATAATTTCTTTTTTTTTTTACAGTTTTTTTTTTATTGTTGTAATTAAATGAAGTTTACATTTCAAGTTAGTCTCCTATACAGAATTTTTTTTTTTACATACATTGTTATGAGACCCCAACCGCTCACCCCATGCTGCGACAGCACACTCCTCCCCTCCGCCCCTGATTCCCCATGAACATTCAACCAGCTCCTAACTCTCTCTGCCTTCCCATCTCACCTCTGGACAGAAGCCGCCCCTTTGGTCTCTTATATCTACTTGACTAAGAGGCACATTCTTCACAAGTATCACTTTATGTCCCACAGTCCAGTCCAATCCCTGTCTGAAGAGTTGGCCTCGGAAACTGTTTCAGTTCTGGGGTGATAGAGAGTAAAGGGGCCATGCTTTCCGGGGCACCTCCAGTCTCAGTCAGACCATTAAATCTGTCTTCTTACTAGAATTTGAGTTCTGCATCCCATCGTTCTACTGCTCCATCAGGGACCCTCTGTTGTGTTCCCTGTCAGGACGTTCATTGGTGGTAGCTGGGCACCATCTAGTTCTTCTGGTCTCAGGCTAATGAAGTCTCTGGTTTATGTGGCCCATTCTGTCTCTTGAGGTATGCCAATAATTTCTGACAGCCACCAGAAACTAGGAGAGAGGCATGGAATAGTTTCACTCTCAAAGCCTACAGAAGGAATCAACATGGCTAAGACCTTGATTTGAACATCTAGCCTCCAGAACTGTGAGAAAATAAATTTTTGCTTTTTCAAGCCATCCATTTTGTGGTATTTTGTTATAGCAACCATAGGAAAATAAGACATATATTTTGTTCTTTTGGAAAAAGAAATGCTAAAAATTAGACAAAAAGCATTTGGGCAAGTTGATAATGGATTTCTCTGACCAGATATTGAAATAGTTTATAAACTTCTTTTATTAAGAGTATGATAATGTAGAATCCTTCAATATTGCAACTCAAGGTTTGAATTTTTTCCTCAGTTCTTTCAGCATGAGAAATGCAAGCATGTTCTTCCCTTTTGGTTTTCTATCTCCAGCTCTTTGCATATGTCATTATAATACTTTACTTTGTCTTCTTAAGCTGCCCTTTGAAATATTCTGTTCAGCTCTTTTACTTCATCATTTCTTCCTTTCGCTTTAGCCACTCTACATTCAAGAGCAGGTTTCAGAGTCTCTTCTGACATCCATTTTGGTCTTTTCTTTCTTTCCTGTCTTTTTAATGACCTCTTGCTTTCTTCATGTATGAGTTCCTTGATGTTATTCCACAACTCGTCTGGTCTTCGGTCTTTAGTGTTCAACGCATCAAATCTATTCTTGAGATGGTCTCTAAATTCAGGTGGGATATACTCAAGGTTGTACTTTGGCTCTCGTGGACTTGTTCTAAATTTCTTCAGCTTCAACATGAACTTGCATATGAGTAACTGATGGTCTGTTCCGCAGTCGGCCCCTGCCTTGTTCTGACTGGTGATATTGAGCTTTTCCATCATCTTTTTCCACAGATGTAGTTGACTCGATTCCTGCGTATCCCATCCAGAGAAGTCCACGTGTATAGTCACCATTTATGTTGGTGAAAAAGGGTATTTGCAATGAAGAAGTCGTTGGTCTTGCAAAATTCTATCATGCGATCTCTGGCATTGTTTCTATCACCAAGGCTATTTTTTCCAACTACCAATTCTTCTTTGTCTCCAACCTTCCCATTCCAATCACCAGTAATTATCAATGCATCCTGATTGCATGTTCAATCAATCTCAGACTGCAGAAGTTGGTAAAAATCTTCAATTTCATCATCTCTTGCCTTAGTGGTTGGTGCATAAATTTAAATAATAGTCGTATTAACTGGTCTTCCTTATAGGCATTTGGATACTATCCTATCACTGACAGCATTGTACTTCAGGATATATCTTGAAATGTTTCTCTTTATGATGAATGCAACACCATTCCTCTTCAAGTTGTCATTCCCAGCATAGTAGATCACATGATTGTCTGATTCAAAATGGCCAATACAAGTCCATTTCAGGTCACTAATGCCTAGGATATTGATGTTTATGCATTCTATTTCATTTTTGATGATTTCCAATTTTCCTAGATTCATACTTCATACTTTCCACGTTCTGATTATTAATGGATGTTTGCAGCTATTTCTTCTCATTTTGAGTTGTGCTACATCAGCAAATGAAGGTCCCAAAAGCTTGACTCCTCGAGTTGCAATATCAAAGGATTCTATGGGGAAAATATTAAATGATGCAGGAAGCAGCAAAAAAAAAGATGGAAGGAATACACAGAGTCACTATACCAAAAGAAATTGGTCAACCTTAAACCATTTCAGGAGGTAGCATATGATCAGGAACCGATGGTACTGAAGGAAGAATCCAAGCTGCACTGAAGTCACTGGTGAAGGACAAGCCTCCAGGAATTGATGGAATACCAATTGAGATGTTTCAACAAACAGATGCAATGCTGGAAGTTCTCACTTGTCTATGCCAAGAAATTTGGAAGACAGCTACCTGGCCAACTGACTGGAAGAGACCCATATTTGTGCCTATTCCCAAGAAAGGTGATCCAACCAAATGAGGAAATTATCAAACAACATCATTAATATCACATGCAAGTAAAATTTTGCTGAAGATCATTCAAAAGTGGCTGCAGCAGTATATCTACATGGAATTGCCAGAAATTCAAGCCAGACTCAGAAGAGGATGTGGAACAAGAGATATCATTGCTAATGTCATATGGATCTTGGCTGAAAGCAGAGAATAAAAGAAAGACGTTTGACTGTGTGGATCATAACAAATTATGGGTAACATTGGAAAGAACGGGAATTCCAGAACACTTAATTGTGTTCATCAGGAACCTGTACATAGATCAAGAGGCAGTCATTCAAACAGAACAAGGATACTGTGTGGTTTAAAGTCAGGAAAGGTGTGCATCAGAGTTGTATTCGTTTACCATACCTATTTAAGCTGAATGCTGAGCAAATAATCCGAGAAGCTGGACTATATAAAGAAGAATGGGGCATCAGGATTGGAGAAAGACTCATTAACAACCTGTGATATGCAGATGACACAACCTTGCTTGCTGAAAGTGAACAAGACTTGACGCACTTACTGATGAAGATCAAAGACCACAGCCTTCAATATGGATTACACCTCAACATAAAGAAAACAAAAATCATCGCAACTGGACCAATAAGCAACATTATGACAAATGGAGAAAAGACTGAAGTAGTCAAGGATTTCATTTTACTCTGATCAACAATCAACACCCATGGAAGCAACAGTCAAGAAATCAAAAGTCACATAGCATTAGGCAAATCTGCTGCAAAAGACCTCTTTAAAGTGTTAAAAAGAAAGATGTCACCTTGAAGACTAAGGTGCGCCTGATCCAAGCCATGGTGTTTTCAAACGTCTCATATGCATGTAAAAGCTGGACGATGAACAAGGAAGACTGAAGAATTGATGCCTTTGAATTATGGTGCTGGTGAGGAATATTGAATATACCATGGACTGTCAAAAGAATGAACAAATCTGTCCTGGAAGAAGTACAACCAGAATGCTCCTTAGAAGCAACAATGGCGAGACTTCTTCTCACATACTTTGGACATATTATCAGGAGGGATCAGTCCCTGGAGAAGGACATCATGCTTGGTAAGTAGAGGGTCAGCGAAAGAGAGGAAGACCCTCAGTGAGATGGACTGACACAGTGGCTGCAACACTGGACTGAAGCATAATAATTGTGAGGATGGTGCAGGACCAGACAGTGTTTCATTCTGTTGTACACAGGGCTGCTATGAGTCGGCACTGACTCAATGACACCTAACAACAACATGATAATGTAAAAGAATGAATATATCCATAGAACAGTATAGTGTATAAAAACTAGGAGATATTTAAATTTAGTATTTAAAAAAATTGTAGCATTTCAAATACATACATGAAAGTGTATATTGTTCTATAAATAATATTGAAAGAATGGCCTACATTTGAGAATAAAAAAGATAGATCCTTGCCTCATACCTTTGTCACTATTATCTTGAAGAAGCAGAACTCACAGGTTGCAATTATAAACCAAATTTATTTTGTCTCTCTTTTTCCTTTAAAGACGATCTGATGTCTGTTGATACCTATTTACCCTTTTATAATGGACCTTTAGTTTAAAACATAAAATGACCCAGCATTGTGTGTGTTTGTGCCAAGGGGATGGTGTTATGGATTGAACCATGTCCACCAGAAACGTATGTCAACTTGCTAGACCCTGATTCCCAGCACTGTGTGATTGTCCGCCATTTTGTCATCAGATGTGATTTTCCTATGTGTTATAAATCCTATCTCTGTGATGTTAATGAGATGGGATTAGCAGCAGTTACGTTGATGAGGCAAAACTCAATCTATATTAGGTTGTGTCTTAAGCTAATCTCTTTTGAAATATAAAAGACAGAAGCGAGCAGAGAGACATGGGGACTACATACCACCAAGAAACAAGAGACAGGAGAACAGCTTGTCCTTTGGGCCCAGCGTCCCTGAGCTGAGAAGCTCCTCCACCAGTGGGATATTGATGACAAGGACCTTCCCCCAGAGCTGAGAGAGACAGAAAGCCTTCCCCTGGAGCTGGAACCCTGAATTCGGACTTCTAGCCTCCTAAACTGTGAGAAAATAAATTTCAGTTTGTTGAAGCCATTCACTTGTGGTATTTCTGTTATAGCAGCACTAGATAACTAAGACAGAAGGGAATGATGGAGGTGCAAGGATCTGCCACTTATCCATGGGAAACACTCAGGAAGCCAATCTATAGCCATCATTTGCCTTTTAAATTCTCCATTATGTATCAGACACTAATACATCATGTCCTAAAACTGGAGAAGACACAGATTAAACTCTCCCCTTACAGTGAAGGGAGACCCATCTACATCATTCCTCCCCCTAAGAGCAGTAGTGACACAAATGAGCACTAACAGCTCAATCCAAAGAACACCCTCTCCTATAATCTCCTTATATACCCTTGATGCCCTTGAAAAGTTGAAGAGTCCTACACCTATCACAATATAAAATGTTAATAGTTATGTCATGTCCTGTCCCTCTAGATACTTTAGAATATAGTATCTATTGTATCTTGGTGTCTTCACATGAACTTCAATTTTAGTATCATGTTATACATAAATAAATTCAAAATGGATTAAATATGCCATAAAGTATTAGAAGTAAAGTACATATGAAGATATTTTTATAGTCTTGAATAAGAAGTGTCTTTCTTACCATGAAGAACAGAAAGTATTAAGGAAAGAACAACAGATTTGACTGTATAAAAGACTACATTAAAGGGTATATAAAGATGAAACACCTATGCTCTTCAAAAGACTTCACCAAAAGAGTCAAAAGAGAACCTACAGACTGGGAAAAAATTTTTGGACAGTACAAGTCAGACAAAGGTCT
>NW_004443972.1:19171711-19176942 GCF_000243295.1 Trichechus manatus latirostris
GGGAGAGGGTTGACATGTTGTGGGGTTGTTAACCAATGTCATAAAACAATATGTGTACTACTGTTTCATGAGAAACTATTTGTTCTGTAAACCTTCACCTGAAGTACAATAAAAAGAAAAGGGGGGGTATATAAAGAATATTAAAAACCAAATTACAAACTAGGAAAAATACATGCAAAACACAGGACAAATAAATGGTTAATATCCTTATTGAGTGAAGATTAGCACAACAATAGAAAATGGCAAAAGAGACATAAACAGTCAAGTCACTAAAGAAGAAATATGCATGGCCTTTAAATACATGGAAAGATATTAATCTCATTAATAAATGAATGCAAATTAAAACAACAAAGAGAATTTCTGTCTATCAGGTTAGAAAATATTATAAAGATTGATAGTTTTCAATGTTGCTAAGAGTGTGGGACAAAAGCACTCTCACACACTGCTGATGGAATTAGTATAACCTTAGCAACTTTTTGGATGGTAAGCTGGCATGATTTATCATTTTATAGAATGTGCATTGCCTTTGACCCAGGGCAGTGATGCAGCCCCCTCCCCTTCCCTTGTCCCCCTTCAGGAATGTAGGACTTAATTGCCCCAGCTGTGGGAGTGATGCTGGCAGTCCACCCTCAGCCCAACAGTAGGACGGCCCCCTTCATTAATTAGGCAGGCTGATCAATGCAGGGCCGGCTACCTCACTGCAAGTGTAGGCTACTCTGAGGGGCTATCCAAGTTTAAAATTTCCCTGGTGATCAGCTGACACTTTCCTCGGACTGCACTGCAGCCCAGTTTCTCACTTTGCCTAATCCTGCTTTCCTCCCTTCCATTCTACAGGTGTGGATCCAAAGAGCACTCTCCTGAACCCAATTTTCATCTCAGAATGTACTACTTGGAAACCCAATCTGCAGTACCCAGCAATTGTACATCTAAGATTTTATTCTAAGGAAATAATTGCATAAGTGTAGGAAGATGTAAGGGTCATAATGTTCACTAAAGATTGGTCAATAAAAGAAAAAAAATCTAAATATCCAATAACTGGAGAATGGCTAAATACACTGTAGGAATCATACCATGAAGCAAAGAAGCTAGTTACAGAATGATACCCATACTGTTAAAAGTTTAAATATGCATACATAATATGTTGCGGTATATGTTTATGTATCTATAAGAAGGTTTGAAAGGATACCTAAGACTCTCAACATGGTTATCCAGGTATCCACATACTGTATTTCTGTGTGTGTGTGTGTGTTTTAATTATTGTTGTTGTTTAAAAAAGAAGCTATTGAGATGTTTTCATTTAAAAAAAAAAAAAAAAAACCATCAAACAAACAAACAGAAAAAAGGAGCACTAGATGAATATAGCCTGAATGTTTAAACTTGAGTCTCTTCTTGAATAAAGAACACAGTATGGAAGAGGCTTTTCTAACTTTCATAGCCTTTAAAGTATAGCCTCCAATAATGTCTTGCTACAAGTTCATAAAATGTTTTGATTCCTTTAATTGAAAGATATTTTATTGGGACAATTGCTAGCATGTCTATGTAAACATAATCATTGCTCATTTTATGCTCCTCAATTATCTCTGCCTATCTGTATATCCACGTCTATATCTAATCTATACCTATATATACAACAAGAGAAGATGAAAAGAACTATGCCATGACTTTGAAAACTTATGTTCAGATCCTGGTTCCATTTCCAAGGGCGTATATAACTTTAAGCACATCTCTGGTCTCTTTCCTCATCAGTACAACGTAAGAATTCACACCTTCCTCACGGTGGTTAAGAGCTCGGCTGCTGACCAAAAAGATGGCAGTTCAAATCCACCAGTTGCTCCTTGGAAACACTACGGGACAGTTCTACTCTGTCATATTTCACTAAATTGAGTGGACAGCAACAGGTTTGGTTTAGCCTAAGGAGAAGGAGACCTGGTGGTAGTTTGAACCCACCAGCCACCCCATGGGAGAAAAGTTTGCAGTTTGAAACCACCCGTGGCTCCACAAGAGAATATATATGTATGTATGTATCTGTGGTTGCTGTGTGCCATCGAGTCGATTCTGACTTATAGCAACCTGTAAAAATGGCATGGCAGGGGTGTCATCTGTCCTTCTCTAACTTCACAAGAGGGAAAGAGAATCAAGATCAACGGCCCAAGGCTGATTCCTATGAGGTAGGGGTCAGACATGCCTCCTCTCTCCACCATCTTTACCAATTCTAATACCAACCGTCCCTCCCACAATACTCTCTACTTCTCTGCTAGGTCCAATAATTCACTGCAATGGCCACACAGAACTCACAGACAATACTCAGGATTGTGGGGTTTCTTAGGGAAGTAACACGTTACAATTCAGGTTCAGGAACACTCAGGATATGGTTCTTCCATCAGGACACCCTCTTCTCAGCTGTGCTCACAGGCATGACTCTCTCTGGCCCTTGGCCCCAGCCCTGCTCGGGGCAAGTGTTATAAAGCTCTTTCAGCTTTGACGATAAGTACCCCGAGGTACCCCACTCTGCCAGTAAGCCTCGGCCAGAAGGCACTCAGTTCTAGGCTCCAGCTCCGTGGGTCAGCAAACTTAGTATCACCAAGTGCCTGGAGGCTACTCTGCCACCAAGCCTCCTGCCCAAAGGCACTCAGTTTTCTCAATCCATGGGCCAGGAAGCCCAGTGTGTCATCTCTGGTGGACATTTCTCTGCCACCACTTCTCACCATCTTGCCGTCTTCACTATTACAGCCTTCGCTATTAAAACTCTTGTCTCCTAGTTTCAGGAGCTTCTCAGCACTAATCCTGGGTCCAAATGATGCGCTCCACTCCTGTCTGTTCTTTCTTGGTGGTGGTAAGATCCTTTTTTTTTCCACCTCTCAGATGGCTCATTTTTAGCCTAGCAAGATGGCAAAACTGACGAATCCCCTCATTAGGGTTCCGTATACCTTATTAGCATGGTTCCACCCAATCATTTGGTGGGAGTTACAAGACCATGAAGAGAAAACCTACACAACGGTGATCCATTACACCACACAACAAAGCAAAGATTGTGAGGGTGGCGCAGGACTGGGCAATGTTTCATTCTGTTATAAACAGGATCCCTACGAGTCAGAACCAACTCAATGGCACCTAACAACAACAAAAATTATATATATAACATATATGTATATGTATAAATACGTATACATATATTGATAAATATATATATACACACACAAAGGAGCCCTGGTGGTGCAATGGTTAAACCCTTGGCTGCCAAAAGAAAGTCAGTGGTTCAAACTCACCAGCAGCTCCACGGAAGAAAAGACCTGGTGATCTGCTTCCATAAAAATTATAGCCAAGGAAACCCTATGGGGCAGTTCTACTCTATCATATAGGGTCAGAATCGACTTGATGGCACGCAATAACAAATATATATATGTGTGTATATATATATATCCTAAACTGATAGACTTCAAATGGAGGGTCATTAATCACTTCATTCATTCATTCAAATATTTAACAACTTGAGTAAATATTTTGTGTAAGGCCTGGTAGTGAATAAAAAGTGAGTAAAATGAATGTCCTGTGTCCCTGGAGCTAACATTTAAATAGGGAAAACACAAATTGTATGGAAATAATGACAATACAAGATAGAATTTAATAAACAATGTATGTGAAGTATAGATCAAGTATTCTGGAAATTCAGAGTAGGGAGAAAATGCTCCCACGGGGGAATTTTGGAAGATTTAATTAAGAATATGGCCTTTGAAAGAGTCACTGGGTGGCACAAATTGTTAAGCACTAAGCTACTAACTGAAAGTTTCGCTGTTCAAATCTACCCAGAGGTGCCTTGGAAGAAGGGCCTGGATATCTTCTGAAAAAATACCCATTGAAAATCTTACAGAGCACAATTCTACTGTGCCACACATGGGGCTACCATGAGTCAGAATCAACTGAATGGCAGGTGTTTTTTGTTGTTGTTGTTGTTGGTCTTTGAACCAAGTCTGAAAGATGGGAAGCCAATCATTCTAAAATTCTTCGTATATGTGCAAGATCATGAAAAAAATTCAAGAGCAGAATCGTTTATACATCCAGGATTTCCCCTCCTACTGGCAAGTCATATACTAAGTAATTTTCTGTTTGATGTTTATTATAGGTTTTAGAATTTCCTTGTCTTTTATTGGTAGGAAATTTAGTGAAAATATAGTCTACTGTTTTGCTTTCCCTCCTTTGGATTTACCTTATTTTATTTTATTGTACTTCAGGTGAAGACTTACAGGACAAATAGTTTCTCATGAAACAGTGGAACACATATTGTTTTATAACATTGGTCAACAACCACACAACATGTGAACCCTCTCCCCTCTCGACCCTTTCCCTTTTGGTGAAAATATACATAGCCGAAGATACACCACCCCAAAAATTTCTACATGCACAGTTCAGCAACATCGACCACGCTTTTCCAGTTGTGCTGCTAGTCTCACTCTAGACGAAGGCTTACAGAACAAAATAGTTTCTCATTTAACAGTTAGTACACATGTTGCCCTGTGACAATGGTTAAAACCTCACAACACATCAACACTATCCTTACTGAACCTTGGGTTCCCCATCACCAGCTTCCCTGTCCCCCTTTGCCTTCTTGCCCTTGTCCCTGGACTGCTGTACCTCATCACTTCCATTTGGTTTTACGGGGCTGTCCACTCCCAGGCTGAACAGGGAACCTCAGAGATGACCTCACCACTAAGCCAGAATGGTATCTGGGGCCAAACTCTCGGGGTTTCTCCAGTCTCCTTTAGGCCAGTAAATCTGATCTTTTTTTTTTTTTGTGAGTTAGAATTTTGTTCTATATCCTTCTCCAGCTCTGTCCAGAACCCTCTGTTGTGATCCCGGTCAGAGCAGTCAGTGGTGGTGGCTGGGCACCATCTAGCTTAACTGGACTCAGTCCGGTGGAGGCCCTGGCAGCTGTGGTCCATTAGTCCCTCGGACTAATCTTTTCCTTGCATCCTGTTCTCTTCATTCTCCCTTGCTCCCGAAGGGATGAGACCAGCGGAGTATCTTAGATGGCTGCTCACAGGCTTCTAAGACCTCAGACGCTACTCACTAAGGTAGAATGTAGAACATTGCCTTTATAAACTGTGTTATGCCAATTGAGCTAGACGTTCCCCGAGACCATGGTCCCAACAGCCCTCCACCCAGCAATTCAGCCCCTCAGGGAGTTTGGATGCTTCTATGGGGCTTCCATGACCTTTCCTTGTACAAGTTGTGCT
>NW_004443972.1:19177042-19205193 GCF_000243295.1 Trichechus manatus latirostris
TCAGCTCTTGGAGAATTCTGAGTATTAGAGATTTGAATTCCCTATCAGGTAGTTCTAGTGCATTTTCTTCCACTGGAGAGTCATCTGGTGTTTTATTTTGGATGCCTACTGGAACCATCCTGTCCTCTTTTTGTTAATTTTTGATACTCTCTGCTGTCTTTGGGGCATTCAGTAGTTATTTTTCTTGTTTATTGATTGTAGATTTGTTTATTTCGTCCCTTTTTAAAAAAAAAAAATTTGACTATGTCTGAGTAGGCGGACTGTGTGTTCTTTGTTGTTTGGTCATCTGTGGGCACAATACTTTTCGCCTCCTTCTCCGATTGGCAGTGTCGGTCACTCAGATATGGTACAGCAGGGCAGGTCTAGCTGAAGAGGATATACTGGGATGGGTTGTTTGTGGCACTTACTACAGCCACCAGAGTGGGTCAGTAATCAGTGCAGGGCAGGTTCCAGTAGGCCGTGCCTGTGCTGCTTGGTGGTGTGACGTCAAGCGCACGGTGCAGGTAGGCAGGATGCAGGGGGAGATTGTTATGTGTGGAGCTAAGATGGATATGGGAGAGAGGAGAGAGGAACAGGAGCCAAAACATACAAACAAAAAAGAATGCTAAGGGAGCTTGCCGTTGGAGTGGAGAGATGAGAGACTATGAAATGGAGTAAAACAGAAAGGGGAAGAGGAAGAAAAGAAAAGAAAAGAATGAATAAATAAAAATTGGAAAGGTTAAAGGACCACAAAGCTCCCAGGTATCCCATCGGTGGAGCTATGTGGTCTGGGGAAGTTGCTCTCAGGTATGCAGTACTTCCTGGCTAGAAGGCGTAGAGGTATACAATGCCAGGTATTCAGGGAACAGAAAGAGAAGGAAGATATAGAGAGACGAGGAACGGAGCAATGAAGAAAGATAGAAAGGGAAAAAAGAGGGAAAAGAAAAGAAAACAAATTAAAAAAAAAAAAAACAACAAGAATGGGCCCCCAAAAAATAGAAAAAAAAAAAAAACAACATAAAAAAAAATGCTCTCAGGGATCCCTCTGCATGTCTGTGTAAGCCAAGAGTGTAGTTTCCAAGACACGCAGCACTGCCTAACCAGAAAGGGCTCCCAACTCAAGAAAAGGAAAAGAAAACAAACAAACAATTCAAAACAAACAAATGAACAAAAGCCCTGGGATATCACCATCGCAGCAGCCCAGACCGGGAAGCAGCTCCACACTCGAACGGAGCTCCGCAGCCCCTCAGGAAGAAGCAAAGATGACGCACGGAGCCAGGTATTTGAGTGAAAGGAGGGGGAGGTGGTGAGAGGTAAGGAAGAAATCAAAAGAAGCGGAAAAAAGCAACACCAGCAGCCAACAAATGGCACTCTGAGAGCTGGCTAGTGTGGGCTGGTGGAATCCAAGCAGCTGGTGTTTCCCGGACAGGAGACTGTGTCCGCGGGAAGCAGAGGAGGCCAAGTGTCAGTGAAGAAGGGTAGGGGGTGGGAAAGTGTATATCACAAATTACCGGAGCTCTGCAGTCCCTCAGGAAGAAGCGAAGATGGCGCACGGAGCCAGGTATTTGAGCGAAAGGAGGGAGGTGGTGAGAGGTAAGGAAGAAATCAAAAGAAGCGGAAAAAAGCAACACCAGCAGCCAACAAATGGCACTCAGAGAGCCGGCCCGTTTGGGTGTGTGGAATCCAAGCAGCCGGTGCTTCCCAGACAAGAGATCATGGCCGTGGGAAGCAGCGGAGGCTGAGTGGGGGTGAAGAAGGGTGGGGGGTGGGAAAACGTATATTGCAAATTACCAGTTGTTTTGTCTCCCGCTGGAAGCTCCGTGAAGCTGCTTTCTCGTACCCCGTTTGCTTGTCTTTGATAGGAGTCCAAGATGGCGGATCCGCACTGTGTTAGCTGATAGGGGACCTCTGCATCAATCTTTCCTTGCTCTCCGTTCTCTGTCAGTTTTCTCACTCCATTTGGTGCTTGGCTGAGTTCTTTATCTCTTCATTTGATGTTTTAGGGTTTCAGGATTGTTGTTTTCTCTGTTCGGCTTAGTTTTTTGGATCTTCGCTGTGGAGGGACGGTGTGGTGCTTTTGCCTAAAGCACCATTTTGCCGCTGGATTTACCTTTTAAAGAAAACTATTTTACAGCCTAATTGATTACTATAGAAACTCTAAATATCAATATTACTTTAGAGGTGACCATAGGGTCTCTGAATATGTGCACTTATGCCCCTTATTGATAAGACTATCAATAATAAAACTATTTGGATGTGAATGCATCAAACATGTTAGCTTCTTTCCTGTTTTATTGCCCTAATAGACATAAATTCCTATAGCCAATAAATTGAATCAGCTTTAGTTTTTATTGCTTTAAATTGAAAATTTGGGCCCTTCAGCTTAAAACCAGTGATGGAGTAGTTACAGATGAGAAAAAGAAATTGTCACATTGGAATTCAGTGCTTACTTGCTAGAAATAAACAAGCCAATTTTAGTAAAATAAAACCGACTTAAATTTGTGCTAAGATCTCAGACTTAATAGCCACTGCAATTCTCTCTGACATTTAAAAATTATAAGGCACTGCAAAAAGAAATTCTTAAATGTCAGAATCCTCATAATGTCTTCAACTTTGCCACTGAATTTCTGACTCCTTCTCCCCTCAGTCCCCAGCATATGAATGTGGTGGGGCAACAGAGGAGTTGGTGGGTGTGCCGTATATACAGTTTTGCTGGTAGCAAGGCCAGTTCTGACAGAGATATACTTCTGATTGTTATCCTCAAGCCAGCACCTCTGAGAGGTTCTTCCAGAATCATTTCATCGCATCATAAGACACAATTTAAAAGTGGAGCTAGAACTAATGGAAGAAGAACATCTAAGAAACTGAGGCATCATGGTTCTCTTCCCGATGCTTCCTTGTCATTAATTCATCCAGATAACTCTATGCACTTGTGCCAAATTTGCCTTTAATCTAGTGAAGTCTGATTCAGTGTAAAACTGAAATTATACTGGTAATTCTAAATGAGATGTCCATAGCAGGAAATTTAATAATAAGAAGTTGATGGAGGAAGAAAATGAAAGGCAAAGGGAAGACAAGAAGGAGAAGGAAGAGGAGGAAGAAGAGGAGGAGGGAAAGAAGAGATAAGATTTACTACATACTTACTAAAGGGAAGACACTCTGGTGTCTTGTGTAAATTTCAACCACACCATTATGGGGATGGCATTATTACACTTATTTTATAGAAAAATAATCTGTGGCCGAGGTTCAGAGAGGTGAATAACTTGCCTACGATTGCACAGCTAATAAGTAGCAAAACTGGGATTCAAAACCCCACACTGTGTCCCTCCTAGACAATCTTAATCATTGTTGTATAAAACCACCTCCTAAAAGCTTTCAGGGGGAGATGGCATCTCTAAAGAGATTGTATTTATGTTTAGCTAAATGTATGTAATTTTCCCTGATCTAAAAATACTAATTCATTCCACATAGCTTATTGAATGTCTAATCAATATGTTAACATCTTTAATCAGTACCTATTAGGTACATAGTCAAGGCACTGAAATAAACGTGGATGTATTCTCTTCTTAGCATTTTATGTGAACTCATTTCTTAAAATTTCCTATTTTAAAAACCATGAAAAAACCATAAAGGAAGACTTCATTCATCTTTTCTCCTGCCAAATTTCAATATACAGTGAAACCTGTGAGAGCCAGAACTCGACGAGGCTGCCTTGTTTTTCCAGGTCTCACAAGTTTTCTGCTTTTGATATGGTACAGTCTTACTACTTTTCTGTTGCTCTATATTAGTGGAAAATATTTGAGTTTTCCTTCTCTGACAGGTTTCCACCTTACACAGGTTCTGGCTTTCGCAGGTTTTACTGTACATTCTCGGTGATAGTACTTGTGTGTGTGTATGAAGAATATATATGAAAAAACATGTCACTTCATAAATTATTAGTGTTGGGCAACATCTCAGACAATCCCATTTTCTCATTTCTACATTCTGAGGGATCCTGCTGATTCTGTTTTCAGGAAAGTTTTTTTTTTTTTTTTTAACATTTACTGATTGCCAACAAAGTAGGCTATATTTTCAACTAGTTTCCTCAATTTAGAAATATAGTAATTATCATTCTGAGAGCACTGGTTAGTGTTCTAAAAAAAGGAGATTTTAAAAAGGAAACCTTATTTTCTAGTCAATGAAACCACCATATTATTATAACAACATTTTCTCTTAATTTTTAAAATATTGTCTAATCAGACAATCTAGAGAACTGTGATTTGAGGTGATCCTTTATAGTACTAGGGAGATTTTATATTGCCTTGTCAGAGGTAGATGAACTCTATGCTCTGTAAATTCTACCATAATTATGTCCATTCTCTGATTTTGCTCTAGATTGGTTGCTAGCTGTAAAATTACTGGTAAGTAATAAAACACAGGTCAGAAGTATTAAACCCTTGTTGCAAATACCACCAAATCACAGTAAGGAAATAGCTGAAAGCCACAATTTGTAGCATTTACCTTTAAAATACACTTACATAACAGGACCATTTTCCTCCCTCCGTGAGGTGTCTTGTTCAAATTTTTGTGTTGCTTTTGTAGCTTGTCGCCCAAATGAAAGGGACTATTTCTAGGATCTATTTAGTAAATTCCACTTGAGAATTTATCTCTAATTATTAAATATTCATAGAGGGTTTTTTTTCCATTTTACTTTTGACCAACAAGGAATTGTGTGCCATATAACAACATGTCTCTAAAGTATAATGAAGGAAGATGAATGCTTGTAATACTCCCTGTGGCTAATTCTCCCTAATCCATTGCCCTCCTTTAAAAGACAACACTTGTGGTCTTATTTATGATGTTTTAAGGCTCCATAGAGCTCTTACAAATGCTCTCTCACTTGTAGTTCTATATGAGGCTGTAGTGCTCATGCACAGGCCAAGACAAATGGGCAAGATAGTAAGACACAAGGGAGGGCTATTGTGTAGAGAGACAAAGCCAAAACCAGCAACAACAACAAAAACTATGATAGTGTGGTGATGATATTGCCTTTTCTTCTCCTTACATCTCCCATTAGTAAATGCTTACTCAATCAAATTTTTGTTCTACCCTTCTCTTATAATTTTACATCTCCGTACATTTATGGCCAGAATGTCCCAATGTGCATTTCTGAAAAACAGCTAGTTCAAAGGGATGCTAGCAGTTGTTACTTGAAAAGGGGTTCTGAGATTAAGTAAGTTTAAGAAATACTAAATTACAGAAAGTTAAACAGGTTTCTTTTATCAAGGGCCTCTTAAAAGCTTTCAGTATGATAATATTTCCTGTGAATTAACATTAAAAGCAGATAGATTGCAATAGTTCCTGAATTTATTTGTCCTTTGAACATTTTTCACAGGATATGCTTATGAGAATAATGTTCCACAGAAACTACCTTGGGAAAGACTGAACTAAGTCTACAAAGTTATTGCTGGATGCGTCTTTAATATGGGAGGAAGGCAGAGGAGTGGATCAATGAAAAGCTTACCTCTTCTTTGGAAATGATTGGCTAGGATGCAAAAACAATTTGAAACTGACACAGGAGAAACAGCTGATAGAAAAATAGTCATTTTTTGTGTGTGGAACTATGAAGACTCCAAGGTGCTGTATGACATTCTCTTCACAAAGATGTGAGTACCTTCATTCTAATCCCATGAGGTCAAACTGGTTACTGTCTACACTATCTCAATAAGTGATAAATATTCTGTCATTGTAGATATTCAGGCATAAACTGGATGACTACCTTATAGGGAGTCAAGGATCTTGAGAATTTGAGGGGTTGATTTATACATGTTAAAGACCCCTTCCAACCTTGACAGTCTATGGGTCTAAGAATTATATCTTACAGAATCACCAAGCCACAACTGGGAGTCCAATATTTCTCTAAGAGATGATTAATAAAGGGTCAAAATGCTCTTCCCTTCCCCTCTTTTCCTATTTAACAGTAGTTTTCTTAACTCAACTACTTATGATTCATTTCATGAAAGGCTAGGTTTTCTCTGAGGGTACTAAAAAGTGTTAAAGTAGTTTTACAGTCTAGCTGTGATAAGGAACTATTTTCCTTCATGCTGTAAAGTCATTGTCAATAGTCTACAACCTGCAATAAACCATAAAAAAAGGGAAAAAAAGGTGTCAAAATGGATTATTTTGTTTTATGCCCAAAAATGTTTTCATGACTTTCACATGTGGAAACTAGGAATACAGGAGGCATTCACAGACCACATCTATCTATGCAGATTTACGGGGGGAGATTCTTTATTTTTTTATGGTTTTGTCTTTTTAATGTTTAAATCTTTGTTCTATCTGGAATTCAGATTAATATAAGGAGTGAAACAGGGATTAAGTTTTATTTTTTACCAAATGGCTAGCCAGTCATCTCAACACTATTTACTGAATAATCTTTTTTCTCACTGATTTGAAATGCTACTTTTTAGTTTCTTTTTCTTTCTTTTTTTTTTTTTTTTTTTTTGGCTTTAACAAACAGAAATTTATTTTTTCACAGTTTAGGAGGCTAGAAGATCAAATTCAGGGTGCTGGCTCTAGGGGAAGTCTGGCTCTCTCTGTCAGCACTGGAGGATGGTGCTCATCTCTTCTGATCTTCATGTGGTTTGGAAATTTTCTTCTCCCATCTCTGCTCACTTGTTTAATCTGTTTTATATCTCAAAAAAGATTAACTCAAGATACATCCTACACTTATATCCTGCCTCATTAACATAACAAGGACAACCCATTCTCAATCTGGATTATTACCATAAGCATAGAGGTAAGGATTTACAACACATATTTTTGGAAGACATAGTTCAGTCCATAACAGTCTATCCTTTGACCCCCCAAAATTCATATTCTTGCCACCTGCAAAACACATTTACCCCATCACATCATCCCAAAAGTCTTAAATAAACTCTAAGTCCAAAATCTCATCCTCTGAATCATCCTAATCAAATATGGGTGAGATTTTACACGTATTCCATCCTGGGGCAAAATTCCTCTTCATCTGTTAACCTGTGATATCTAGAATATAAGTTATCTATTTACAAAGTACAGTGGTGGAACAGGTACAAGGTAGACATTTCCATTACAAATGGGTGAAATTGGAGTGAAAGAAGGAATAACAGGCACCAAGCAAGTCCAAAACTCAGCAGAAAAAATTACATTAGCTCTCAAGGCTTTAAAATAATCCTCTGTTCTCTGAGACCATCTGGACAAGCCCTGACCTCCAGATTCTTGGTGTTGGCCACATTATCTGGATTCTGTGTGGAAACCTCTTGGCCCTGGGCTTCAACTCCATCTTCCAGGCCCAGTGGGATGGCAATGCTGCTCCCTCAGCTTTGGGCAGCCCATCCTTCTAGTCCATTTGAGTGGTGACCTCACCACTTCAGCCCCAGCAAGCCTCATTCTTGTGCCCCTTGGTCATGGCAGCACTGCCCCCTCAGCTTTGGGTGGCAGCCCCATCTACAGGGGGGAGATTCTTATGTATGTGTCTTAGAGTTGTCCAGAGAAACAGAACCAATCTACCAGTCTACCACAAATGTCCACTCTCCTTACCTATTCTCCATACCATCCTAACCAATGAAACACTCAGTCAAAATCCAAGCCAGTAGTTGCATAACCATAACCATTTTAAGCCTACAGGTTGAATTTAGTCAGTAATGTGATGGTCATTTAAAGAAGTTATATTATATTGTAAATTACGCCAGGGAAAGCCAGGTCTAAGAGGGATCCTCACAAGTTTTCTCTGGGTCCACATACTTACCTCAAAGAACTGTAATAAAGATCAGTGAAATACACATGTGAAAGTGCTTTGAAATTACAAACAACAATGTAAGTAAGGAGCCCTAGTAGCACAGTGGTTAAAGCATTCAGCTGCTAACCAAAAGATCAGAAGTTCAAACTCACCAGCTGCTCCGCAGGAGAAACATGTGGCAATTTGCTTCCATAAAGATTTGCCGCCTTGGAAACCCTAAGGGGCAGTTCTACTCAGAATTGACTTGATAATCTGTGAATCAGAATCAATTTGACAGCAGTGGGATATAAGTATGTAGGTCCCTGGGTGGCGCAAATGGTTTGCACTCAAATACTAACAGAAAGGTCAGAGGTTCGAACCCATCCAGTGGAGCCATAGAAGAAAGGTCTGGTGATTTGCTTCCATGAAGATTTCAGCCAAAAAAACCCTATGGAGAAGTCCTACTCTGTAACACATGGGGTCGCCATGAATTGAAATCAGCTTGATGGCAACGGCTATATGTGTATGTAACACTCACAAACTACTTGACCCTCAAGATATCCATATATTTTTAAAGGCTAAATAATTTTCTTACAATCCATTAGAGATTTTTTAGGTCTACCTAGAAACACACTAATTCCTTTAAGTCACTAGAGGACCAGTGTTTTGCACAAATTATATGCATTAAAAAATTCTCATGATAATGATGTTCACCAGTATTCCAAAAGGCAAAACCAACATTATAAACTGTTTGTTTTCAGATAATATTATTGAAAGAAAAAAACTGGTTGAAGTAGATTTTATTCTTTCTGTAAAAAAGCTAGTGATTTTCTTTTTAGAGCGGAGGTTTCTGTTTTCATTGAATAGTAAATATCAGGAATGGGTTAAATATTTGCTTCAAGACTTGTCATTGTTAATCTAGCTCTAGAAAGTTCAAAAGGGCCATTTCTTTTCATTAATATTCAGGAAAATGCACAACATATAAACTTAGGCTGTCTTTGCAAGTTAGGTATCTTTCCCGCCAGAAAGGAACTATTAATTGTCTGACTATTTTAATAATGAGTCAAGAAAGAAAAATGCATTTTACACATAGAGTTTTATGACCATGTTTGGGGGTATTGTATATAGGTAACTGTCATCATTTTCACACAAATACATGAAAATATTTCCATGCCCTATTTACTTAACGAGTACCTAAGTGTCAGGCTAGGTGCTGCCGTGAGATCTATGTCTTTCTACAGTACATCATAGGAAGACTGACAGTGAATAAAGAATGATCATCATGGTAAGTGTTAGGAAGGAGAATCTCAGGAGGTTTTTCCTGTGAGATAACACCAGGAATGTAACACTCCCAACTCTTTCCCGGATTCTTCCACTCTCTGAGACATCTGGTTTGCACAGGCTTTAAGAGAAAGAGTCTGCAACATCTATTTCTTATGTACAAATCCAAAGATTTCATAAGGGCATGGAAGAGTATGTCAGTCAGGATCCAGTCAGGAAAAGAGAGACAAAGAAAATTTCAAATAGAAAGGCACTGGTCAAACAGGTATTGCTGAATTGCCCTCACAAGTGCACAGTGGAAATAATCACTATTGCTCAGTGATCCAGTGCCATCCACATGATTGGTTGAGGATCTGACCATTGTGATCCAAAGGGTTTTCATTGGCTGATTTCAGAAGTAGATCACCAGGCCTTTCCTCCTAGTCTGTCTTAGTCTGCAAGCTCTGCTGAAAACCGTTCAGCATCACAGCAGCACACAAGCCTCCAATGACAGACAGGTGGTGGCTGAGCATGAGGTGCATTGGCCAGGAATTAGAGGACTGGAAAGCCAACAAGACATGGAGGAAAAACAGAGAGAATAACTGCAGGGCACAGCTACCTCCCTAAGGATGGGGGAGCAGAGGGAAGAGATTAGGGGTACCAGGACTTAGAATTTTATGGAAAAAAATCTTAGAAACCTCAGACCCAGACTTCTGAGGAAGGGGAAACCCTCCAGACAGTGCTGATACCTTTGAGTGGGCACGATAAGGTTGGTTCTAGGAGTATGGGGAAAAAAGCTGGAATCTGGAACCAATTATTGGTACTCAGGATAAAGGGCCATTGCTGAGTGCTGTTAATAGGAACATCAAGCAAAGCAGGTAGAAGTTAAGACTCTTCTCTCTCCTCCAGTTGTATAGTCTCCCTCTAGTGACCCTATAGGATAACAGCTGGCAAAGATGAGATGTAGTTTGCAGGGTGGAAGAGTGGGTTTAGAGCTTATAGGCAATAGGTTAACAATCAGCACTGGGATCTTGAGAGTATAGTTCTCAGGGCTGGGAGAGCAACAACTCATTTTGAGTTCTTCTCATGCTCTCCACCTCTTCCCTCTACTCCCCACCCCCAGGGAGTTAGTTACTCCCTGCAGTTACTATCTGTGTGTGATATCTCTGTGTTATCCCTATGTCTCCTTGTTGCCTTTTCAGTCCTCCATTACCTGTTAAACCAGTTCTTGATTTGAAAATTTCTCTGTTTCTGGTTTCCTAACAGGGACTGGCCTTACCTGACTTTCTCTGCTTGCCCAGAACCTTTCAAATCCCAAAGAGTCTAACATTGGGTGGTGCTAGCCCTTCTCCATTGCTCTGACTTATGTTGACCTGCTTGCCTTGAAAAGTTTCTTCTCCCTGGCCCTGGATGCTGCCCAGTTCTCTTAACCAGAGCCCAGTGCTGACTTACTTGTCTCTAACTACGCAGACTAGTTACCAGTCTGTGTTTCCATCAAAAATCATATTGCTTCTAGCTTGATGGATTCATTTCTGATCTAGGCCTCGTGTGGACATAGTGATATATCTCATGGAAACTTCCAAAGGCATTCATCAGAGAACCGCCGCTTAGTCCTTCTAAGCCCCTAACCATACTATTTAGAGGGTATATGTGGGAAAGTATATCTTTGCACAGTGGAAGGAGAAATAAGGGAAGGTAATAAATAAGTATAGACCACTTGGTTAGACCTTACTAGTTTACATGCATTAACTAATTTAATTTTCAAAATAACCTTATGAATTAGATATCCCTACTTTACAGAGACGGTTCAGAAAGCTGAAGGAATTTGTTCGAAGTTGAGTCTAGATTCAAACCAAGTTCTGTGATTTCAAAGCCTTTGCACTTGCTGACTTCATGCTTTCCAGTGCAGTACCAGGGTTACAGACTCCAGCCTGTCTGGAAACTTACTAGCATAACTCAACTTACATGAAGAAGAAATATTGTTCCCATATCCTAAACTGACCACATTTTTCATATATAATGATTGAGAATTCAATATCAATCCAATTCAACAAAGATTTATTGATCCTTGTCTATGTAGCATGTGATAATCATAGTTGACACATTTGTTCAGAGCTTACTGTGTGTTATAAATTGTTTCAAGCACGTGTCATATGCCACATTTAATTCTCAGAACAATTCTTTAAGATAGGTGCCATTATTAACAATCTCATTTTACAGATGATGTAACTGAGGCCAACTGAGGCTAAGTGACTTGGCCAAGATCTCACAGCTAGGAAGTGGCAGAGCCAAGATTTGAACCTAGACAGGGTGACTCTGTAGCCTGTGGTCTTAACCTGTATGCTATATTTCTCATGTGTGAGAGGCTGAAGGGACAAAATTGAGTAAGACCTAAGGCAAGGAACTCAGAGACTAGGTGGTGAAACACATCAAGAAACATAAGTGATGTGATAAATACCTTTTAGAGGAGTTTATACTGTAAAGGGTAGCAATTAGTTTTAAAGGGTGGAATCAGAGACGACAAAGTTTGAGGTTTCTAAACGAGATGAAAGTACGGATTTTAGAGATATGCAGTAGAATCAATAGGGCCTAGTGATGTGATACACAGGGAGAGGTGGGAGTCCAGGATGGCTCTATGGAGAAGCAGATACAAGGAGGTAGATTTGGAGTTTCACTTTAGGCAATCCAAGTTTGAGTTGGTAATAAGAAGTAGGCAAGCAAAAACGAATGAATGAATGAATAAATAAACAAACAGATAAATAAATAAATAACAAATAAATGCATATATGTCAAGTTGGGGGTCACGACTATATTATAAAGTTAAATTTCCAGCACAAAAGTAAGAGGAGCCCACGGGAGCGGATGAATTGTCCTAGGAAAGAGTATGTGGAGACAAAGAAATAGGATTTCCTTTACGTCCTCCCCTGGGCAGGTACCCCCTAATGTCAGCAGGGTAATCCGGTTTCAAATCAAATGAGGTATAGGTGGTCTTTAGCTGGAGGTCATTGAGAGAAAAGAGAATTCCTAGACTTTTTTTGCTTTTTAATTTAACTTCTTTTGTTTTAAATGAGAAATTAAGTTAGTCAGCCCTTTGCATAGTCAAATTTTTGGCTTGATTTTAAAAGTTAAAAATAGTCAACACGTATTTATTAGAAAAGCATCCAATTTGTATGAATGGTTATATCACTGTGAAATCTAAAGTGGAAACAATAGAAACTCTTATTGCAAATATGATATAATTTCCCAAAAATGTTTAAATTAATAAAAATATTGATCTTTAGTATTTGCTGTTTTCAAACTCTCAAACTCTAATCATAGTTTTTTAAAAGTAATAAATTACTAACAGATCTAGAGACACATAGAGCTATAATTTCTCATACAAGTGAAACAAAATTAGTACAGTATGTTTTGCTTAAATTATCAAACATTATTAGTTTCCTTCATTTCTTTACTATTCTGATAGATTTTTGTTCCTACTATTATATGTAAAGGGGAATATTTACATAGGAAATCTGTTGAATCATGAATCTTGTTTCTCTCAATAAAAACTAGAAAAATACCTTATTTTTCATTATTTCTTGACATGATATAATCAAATACGACTGATGCAATCTGACAAATCCAGTCACAATATAAAATGTTACTGGAAAACAAAAGAAAGCCAGTATCTTCATCGAGACTGATGATTAAAAAAAAAAAAAAAACTTACCATGAAATATAAAAACAAAGCCTTTGAAATACGAGCAAATAATACATCAGAATAGAGTTTTTGTTCAAATCTTTCATATTTAGCCCTTTTGAGATATAGTCAATCATGGATATTAGGCCAGTGTCATGGATTTTAGAAATTATGTTTTTCACTGGAAAGTGTTAGAAATTTCACAATATGGGGCCATTTTTAGGTTTTTTAAGTCTGTTTAAATACAATGGGAACCAGTGCTTTCCAAAAACCTCTCTTCTTTGATGTCCCTGTTTCGAAGCTTGTGGTTTCTCAGAGGCTCCAAGGTAATTCTAAACGGACTTCACTTCAGCTAAGCTGTTTCTCTGAGACTGTACCCTGCCTCTGAACTGTGCTAAAATATCCTTGCATTATCCTAATTAGGATTATTCACAATACACACATATTGCAAATGGCCATTTTCATTTTCAATTAGTTGAAACGGATTAGATTCAGTGATACTTGTATGGTCCTGAATGCTATTATTATTAAACTCAATATTTTTTATTGCTGTTAAAATTACGCTCCTTACAAATATAACTTAGCTAATGGAGTAAAAGATGGCCTCTTCCTGACAAATCATTCTCTTCTTAAGAAAATTGTGAAGGTAACAATACATAAATGGGAGGAAATATATGTGTAGTAAAGAGTCTGTTTAATCACAAGTAATCGCAAATCTAAAATTAGTTCCAATTAAAAGAAATGCATGGAAACCAATCTGAATGTAGCAGATAAAGGGTGGCAGGAAGGACAGATTATTAAGCAGTAGCATATAACAGGACTCCAGGTGCAGTACTTCCTCATTATACCTATTTCTGAGCAGCAATGTACTGAGTCTACAGTAAACCAAAAAAAAAAAAAAAAAATCCAAGAAATAATTTTACACGGTGGCTACACTTGAGATGAACAAGTACATGTTTTTTTGAAGAAAGACCATAACAACTTGGTTTTTACTTCCAAAATACAGTGGCATGTTAATTGCTTGATCAGCCAAATGAAACTAAATGTAATTAAGACTAGTGTGGGGTTAATTTGATCCATAATTATGTTATATAAAGTAAATGAAAAGTGTTTCTTTCCTAAATTGCAATTCATTAAAATTACAGATATTAAAATAAGATACTATAAAATTACATGAAGCATGTACACATTAATAGCCATTAGTAATAGCTTGATATTTCTAAGAAACAGTTTATCAGAATGCCAAAAGGTGACATTTGACCACTCACTTGACTGATGTTTTTTTACTGTTTTTCTGCTCTTCTAAGAAATACTTTTTTTTGCTTTATGAAGCAAAGTGTTCTAATCTTAGTGTGTTTTCTCCATTGTCTAGATGTTTATCATCTGTTAAAATATATTCCATTGAACCTTTATTAAAATACACAGACATTTTGTATTAAAAATGGCATTACCGATGTGTACCTTTCATAAGGTGTCAAATGCATACAGTATAAGTATTTAGAAGATCAATATTTTTATTTCAAAGAGAAAATACTGCATCTCTGATTAAAATTGTAGTTATGTATCTATGTATAAAACATTGTGGTCTTAATCTCATTGAAAAAAATAATTGGAGATTTAAAAAACCCATTAATTAAAAGAAAATGAAAGGTACAAACATTTACTGAGTATTTATCATGTTCTTAGCATTGTGCTATGTACTTTAAATAACCTATTTTTATCTCTTTATGAAGCTGGCGTTATTTATTCTCTCCCTTTCGCAGATGAGAAATTGAGTCTCAGAGAGATTAAGGAGTTCGCCCAAAGTCATGTAGCTACTTGCACCATTTACTGGGAAGTGAGGGAGGGGTCCCTGCCTATTAGACGTGAGGTCAAAACATAAGGAAACCAGTTAATTTGCTCTGACACAGCATGGCGTTTTAGTTCCCACTTTTGGTTACTGGGAACCCTGGTTGCATAGTGGTTAAGAGCTACAGCTGCTAACCATAAAGGTTGGCAGTTCGAATCTACCAGGCACTCCTTGGAAGCCCTATGGGGCAGTTCTACTCTGTTCTTTAGGGTTGCTATCAGTCAGAATCGACTCGAAGGCAATGGGTTTGGTTTTTGGGGGGGTTTTAGGTTGTTATTCAGACAGTTTATACCTGTGATAATATAAACCAAAATGCTATAGCATGTAATCTCTGTGCTCAGTCATCTGCAGTTAAACACAAGGTGGCAAAATAATCCTATCAGTCTGAGTCCCCAAAATATCTGCAGTGCCTCCTTAGTGGTATAGAAGGGAACATTGATGGCTAGTGGAACTATCCTCTTGAGTAGAACCAAATGTCTTACACAGAATTCCACCAAGTACACACAGAAAAGGCTCACGTTTTAAGTAAAGAAGGAAAGCACAGGCTGATTATTACACTGTTCATTTGGAGGGAAAAGATAAGGGTTGGAGGAAAGGAGTGTAAAATCGTAGCTGTTTCCAGATTCTGCTGAAGAGTGCTTGGCCTTCACGTGTGCGACAATGCTATTTACAGTAGGATTTGGTTGCAGCTCTCAGCAATAGCAGTTTATCAGGTAGAAAACCAGAAATATTAAAATGAAGTCTAACTGAAACTTCAATATGCCACAATACAGGTATTTATTGATATCACACAAGTTATCTCCATATCCTTGAGAATCTGATACACTTTGTTTTGTTCTGTTTTGCAGAATATACCTTCACTATGTTACTATTAATAATAACATTCAAAAATTAACAAATGTTTCTTAATAATTGTACCACACTAATAAAGACAACCATCCTTAAATTTCTTGGAAATCACCTGCATTTCTCTTTAAGTTGAAGTCGTATTTCATCCCCCCAAAAAATGAAACCAAAGGATGATCATACTTAACAAGTTGCCAGAACACATTATTTACAGTAAGTATGTGTGTTTAACAAACCAAATATTTAATATTTCATGCATAAAAAACAGGCAGACATAATATTCATTAGTATTCCAGGTGAGGCAGAACATGTAAATTTACTCAGCTATTAAAGAATGAGTCATATGCTATTTAATATAACAAAATAGTTTATGTATATTAGAGTAAACAATGAAATCACAATAAGAAAAAAAATGGATTTGGTTCAGATGTTGAGCTGCTATGTAAACCAATTATCTGTCCGGAGGGAAACAGCTCTGTCTACAACTACTTAGGCTCTAGGGCCTATTACAAACCCTGGAGTGGGCTGTTGTTTCTGTTCTCAAGGGAATTTACCACGTCACACTAGAAATAGCTGACAATAATTAGAAAGCCTGCTTCTGCCAGTATTGCACACATTTTTTAATACCTTCCTAAGTATTGTGGGAGATAATACACAAGGTCTTTAGAATTCTAGTCATGCCACAACAAGCCATGGAAAGGACAACGAGACAAGAGCCCCAAACTGGACTGTGACAGGCTAATTATTGTGGCTTCATTATAAAACCTCTTTTTACATAGGTCACCTGGGAAGTGTAATTAAAAATGCATTATTGGTGTATTTTTTATTGAAGCAATTAAATTAAAAAGCCAAAAAAATAATTATATGAGGAGCAAATAATAATGTTGGTCAACAGCGTTTATCTAAGAAAGAGAGAACGTGTTAGTGGTTCATTAGCAGTAAATGTGTTAACGAGAATCTATTTGAAAAATGAGCCATAGGATGGCTTTTAAATACGCAGATTAAAGGATTTATAATGTCAAGTTTAACACAGAAATTATAGATAGTATTACCTAACCATGAGTAATAGCACCTTTAATCTGACTTACTAAAATGATTTACATCATACTTTGTGCTGCTTCAATTGTATGAGTATTATATGTCCTGCCTCTCGGATAATTTCTATTTTTTACACACTTACAGATCTGTTCTCACTTTCTAATTATGTGGTACATCTAAATAATTAGATGATAAATTATGTATCTTCCAGGACCAGAATATTTGTCTTGAATATCCATTCTATACAGGAATATCAAAACATGACACCATTTATTTCGGAAAATTTTTATAAAACCCTAAATATATTATATTAAACCTTTCCTCCTCTATCTGAAAACTCTTGTGGCACTTCTTTACATCATCATCATTCTCATGTTTATCATCCTCATGACTATAATTATCATAATCACTAATAATTATGAACATTTACTGTTTGTCAGGAACTAGACTAATAGAACATATTATACAGACTATTTACACTTAATTCTCAAAATAACTTTAAGAGATTAGTATTTTATCTCTATTTCAAAAACGAGGATAATCAGTTAAAATTTATTTAATCTCCCTGGATTTATCTGTAAGAATATAAACTCTTCTTCCACAGACTATCCTAAGGTATGAATAATTTTTCTTCCTGCCCTACTGGAAATCTCCCTATTTTAAGCCTGATTGTTTTTACTGAGTTTCTCCAGATATATAAAAAGAATTAGTATCTACTAAGTGAGCATCTCACCTGCAGTCCTTTTTTGCTCCCTTTGGAGAGGAAAATCAGATTCAGAGAGGTAGAGCACCATCAGTTATGGAGGGCCGTGAATGCCACAGTGAGTGGATAGGTGAGGGAACTTGAACAGATGAGTTTGTTGTTGCATATGAGACTCGATTCAAGAAAAATATATTTTTGGTGATAAAAAGAATGTTCTATTTATTTTCTATCTTAGGATTGAGGGTTCATCTAGAGCAAGTTATTACTTAATCACTCCAAATTATATCTTGACATATTATGATTAATTACTAGTTTTAGTATTATTATGTTGCATTAATTTTTTATTAATTTTGTTTTATATCAGTAACTACCATTACTGAATACCTAATAGAAACTAGGTCTGTGTTAGAGGCTTTACATGCATTATCTTTAAGCCTCCACACATCACTGGATCTAATTATTCTCATTTTAGACATGAGAAAATTGTAGTTCCGGAGATCAAGTGACTTTTCCAAGGTCATGTTGCTGATAAATTGAGGAGCTCATATTTGAGCCCCAGTCTATCTGACTCCAAATTGCATATATTTTCCAGTTTGATTATGAAAAAAAGCATTTATAGAATGCATTAACATAATTTTGGAGGTTTTTTTTCCACACGTTGTAAATCATCCTTAATCCAAATTTTAAATTCATAAAGCTCTAATAATCAAAATAGTTTTCTGAGTACTGTATATTGATAATTAGAATCTATCAGGATAACCATAATATTGCAGAACTTTGAGTGATTCAGTGTTAAATGTGTCTTTACAGCATAGTTGCATAGTTATTTAAAAATTGGAAATCCATGCAAGATATGCATAATTCTTAGTTACCTTGACTATTCAAGTAAATATAACTTGAACATTGTATTCAAGTGTATACAATTTTAATATTTTTCTCAATATTAAATACATGGAAAGATACTGATTAATCATTTGTAAAATATGATATGATAAAAACCTATATTTTACTGTGTACATAATTAAGCAGCCTGTTAGTCAATTTTTATTATTTTCATGCTTTAATAATATGTTTATTGCTTATAATAGTAGCTGCTCTGAATTTTACAAAGCTGATTACATAGATTATCAGAACACTATATTCAAATTTAATAAAAAAGAGAAACCCACCATTGATTAGCAAGAGCCAAAGAAAGTCTTTATTAACTCTTCTTTAGTGTTTTTCCATGGCAACCTCAAACTATATCTATGTGTCTTAGAGTAAGATGAGCTATAAATTAGAGCAGGGTCTAGGATAATAGACCGAATATAGTAATGTCAGACCCTTGAAACACATTGCAATAAATTGTTAGATCATAATGAAAGAGAATTAAGAGCTTATTCCCCTTAAGGTAAATAGCTGGTATTCTAAGAAATTAAAAACAAAAAAACCCCAAACCGGCTGTTGTCGAGTCGATTCTGACTCATAGAGACCCTATAGACTAGGTAACTGGATAATCAATGGATTGGTGCAGTCTCTGATTGGTTATCTAACCCCTCTACACTACACAGCACTCCTCTAACCCAACTAGAGAAAAGATAATCATTGCTGTAGATAGTCACAGACTGCATAGATATTCAAACAGAGCACCCAGTGCATTAAGCAATTTAAAAAGTTCAAAATTAATGTAAAAAGTCCTGGTTCTGGATCTCAAGGGGTTTACACCAGAACGAGAAATAAGCACCCTTAAAATATGTAAAAGTCAAGATGATTTGTCTCTAACATCTATCACCCATTCATCTGTCACCAGTGTCTGGTCTTATGCTAATACTTTTATAAACAAGTCCCAGGATCAGCCCAGTACATCAAGCTGTGCATTAAAAAAAAAAGAAAGAAAGAAAACTGTAATTAGTGGGATTGTTTCTGAACCAGCCAATAACATCTACCATTATTATTAGTAGTAGTATTTCTGATCACTCTTTCAGGACTTTTACTTCATTTCTTCAATTCTTCTCTTTGAGCTTCAAATTTTACTAGTTGTTAAATACATTGTTTTGATCTACGAATTCTGCTTCCCACACTTAACATAAATAATAAAGCTTCCTAGCATTTACTACATGCCAGGTACTACATGCTAAGAGCTTTACATGCATTATCTCATCTAACCCTCATAATAAACAATGAGGTAGGTACTTCCATTATCCCTACTTTACTGATGAAAAAAGGCTCAGAGAAGTTAAGTAACTTGGGTAGGGCCAAAAAGCTCATAAGTAGTAGAATTAAGATGCAAAATGTGGTCTATTTGAATGTAAACCCTTGCTCTTTTCCATTATACTCTACTGCCTCAACTAGACTACAAAAAAACAATCTCCCTTCTAGAACACTTAGGCTAACATCTGTGTAACAGATCCTATTCCTTAGAATTCATTTCATAGGCAATACTGTTTAAGGGAGACTCCCAAACTTATCCCAACCTTTACTTATTGCATGGAAGCAAACTAAATTAATTCATATCATGAGTCCCACTGAGTCCCGCAGTAATATCTGGGAGCCCAGGCTGAAGGAGGTGGTACTGTGATTTTCGAAACCTTGGTTTAAAAAAAAAAAAAAAAAAAAGTTACATGAAAAAATACATGTTTTTTAAAGTTGCAAGAACATTTTATCTGACAAGAGATAGAAATTCCAGGACAGATTTGTTTTGGGAAAACCACACAAATAATGCTTTCACAGATGCATATAAAAAGCAAACACCTTCAACTCAAATGAGAACTTCATTGGGTATGAGAATATAAATGTTGTCTACATTTAGCACCAAGAGTACTTTGGAGAAAATATGTGTTATCTGGGAGGCATGAAGATGTTGAAGTGATGTCACAATGTTTATTGAACAAGATTTTAGAAGCATAAGGGCCAGAAGATGATGAGTCAGTCATTATAAGAGATTTTGTGAGACTTTAGACAGAAGTAGAACTTCTTCAAAATACAGCTATGAAGTATGGCACAGAATTAAGGAAAGAGAGAGTCTTCTCCTCTTCCTCTGCTCTAGCACCTTGATGCTGGGAGGCAATTTTGAATGAAATTTGTTTTTTCATTATATGTCCTATAGAAGAGCAATTGACAGGAGATTTTGAAAAATTAATTTTCTTGGGTTCTCTAACCCACAAATGATGATCAATATGTTCCCTTCTTTCCCTTAGCTTACATATTTTCTTGTATTACCACAGTCACTCTAATGGAGATTCTTTAAAAATTATGTGAAACAATGAAAACAGTGAGTTTTTAAGCAGCTTTGAGAAAGAGAAGCTAGAAGGAATGTGAGCAGCTAAGAAGCTATTCTGTGATGTTATATGTTCCAGACTCCAAGAACAGTTTAAGGAAATGGAAAGGAAGGTGTATCTGAGAGATTAGATGAAGAATTGTTTGGCCTCATCGATGTAAGAAAATAATTTAGAATTCCCAAAACTTCAAATCTGGACTATAACTGTTTAATTTATAATGATCAGTAAATTGATCACACTTAGAAAACAGATCATTATATGTTCATTTAATAAAAGTAAATAAATCGATTAAAATTATCAGTTTACAAAAGATTTTCAAAAGTATGGATTAAAGAAAAAAATTGATATTTAAGTGTTCTTCTATATGTCCACTGTCATGGATTGAATTTTGTTCCCCCAAAATATGTGTTATAAATCTTAACCTCTGCCTGTGGTTATAATCCCATTTGTGAACGGGTTGTGTTTGTTATGTTAATGAGGCAGGATTAGGTTATGTTTATTATGTTAATGAGGCAGAAGTAGGGTGTATCTTGAGTTAATCACTTTTGAGATATAAAAGAGATTAAACAAGCAAGCAAGAGAAGTAGAGATGGGGGAAGTGAGATGCCAAGCCACATGAAGATAGCCCAGGAGCAGAAGCTCAAAGAGACAAGGAACTTCCTCTGAGCTGACAGAGAGAGAAAGCCTTCTCATAGAGTAGGTACCTTGAATCACATTTCTAGATCCTGCTAAACTGTAAGAAAATAAATTTCTGTTTGTTAAAGCCACTCATTTGTGGTATTTCTTTTATAGCAGCACTAGGTAACTAAGACGTCCACGTACTGGTATTTAACTAAGAAGTAACAAAACATTTTTTATTATTTAATATATTTATAACACTTTCTCAGTGTTCAAAGTGGCTACATACATTTTCTCATTTGATTCTCACAATGCCTCTGTCATATAAATAACAGCAAAAGTATCCAGCATGTTTCTAGTGCTTTACAGATTGTACAACACCATCACTTACATTATTGATGCTATATTTCCATCAGTCATGCCATTGTTCAGTTTTGAGTTTCTATGTTAACTGAAACATATTTTCAATGCCAGTAAATCAGATTTGTTTTTCTGAATGTGGACTATCATCTATAATGCACAGATATTAAGTGTCAATCCATTAAGTTAGACTATTTCTATCTATGGAACTTCTCTGACATTAATGTTCTATATGACAGTTACAGCCTCTTTCTAAAAACTCTTATGGATGTTTAGTTTTGTAAGAAACTGCCAAACTGTTTTTCAGAGTGGCTAAACAACTTTACATTCTCAACAGTAATGTATGAGTGATCCAGTTTCTCTGCACCTTCCCCACCATTTGGTGCTGTCAGTATTTTTTATTTTAGCCATTCTGATAGATAAGTAGTTCTATCCCATTGTGGTTTTAATTGGCATTTCCCTAGTGACTAAGGATGTTGAGCATCTTTTCATCTGTTTATTTGCTATCTGTATATCCTTTTCAGTGAAATATCTGTTCATGTTATTGTCCATTTTCTTGCCAGATATGTTGTAGCCCAAATTTTTTTCCCTGTCTGTAGGTTCTCTTTTCACTCTTTTGGTGAAGTCTTTGATGAGCATAAATGTTTAATTTGTACAAGCTCCCAGTTATCTAGTTTATCTTCTGGTGTTTGTGCATTGTTAGTTATGGTTTGTAGTGTATTTATACCATATATTAGGTCCCCTAGTATTGTCCCTATTTTTTCTTTCTTGGTCCTTATCATTTTATGTTTTATATTTAGGTCTTTGCTCCATTTTCAGTTAGTTTTTATGTATGGTGTGAGGTCTGGATCCTGTTTCTTTTTTTTACAGATAAAGATCCTGTTTTGCCAGCATCATATGTTTTTTTTTTTTAAAAAAAAAAAAAAAGACTGTCTTTTCCCCATTTAATGGACTTTAGTCTTTTGTCAAAGGTCAGCTGACCATAGGTGGATGGATTTACATCTGTAAAAATATATTTTGACCCTACTAAATTTCACACTATAGGAATTCCTTTAGGAAGAATTTAGATGATTGATAGAAATGATGCAAGTCAGTATAGGAACTGGATATAATCTTTCTTGCACTTAGTTTCTAGAAGTAAAAGAAAATTAAATGTATTTTAATTTCTGAAATTATTAGAAACCAAATAAAGAAATGCAAATAAAAATAAATCTTGTATGAAACTTTGTGTATAGATTTTTGTGTAAACATAATTTTAATTTCTCTCCGATAAATGCACAAGAGTACCAAAGGAAAAATTCATGGATCGGAACTTGTCAAAATGAAAAATTCTTATTCTGCAAAAATATCATGTGAAGAAGATGAAAGTATAAGCTAAAGGTTTGGAAAAAAACATTTGTAAACTGCATATGGGAAAAAAGATTAGTATCTAAAATATGTGAAGAGCTCTCAAAACTCAACAGTAAAAAAAGAAAATGGACAATAACATGAACAGATATTTCACTGAAAAGGATATCTGGCAAGAGTCTAATCTCTAAAAGGTATAGAATACTTCAACACCTAAATAACAAAAAGAAAATAATCCAATTAAAAAATGGGCGAAGGATATGAACAGACACTTCACCAAAGAAGACATTCAGGCAGCTAACAGACAGATGAGGAAATGTTCACAGTCATTAGCCTTTAGAGAAATGCAAATCAAAATTACAACAAGGTATATTCTTACCCCGACACTACTGGCACAAATAAAAAAAAAACAGAAAATAACAAATGTTGGAGAGGTTGCGGGGAAATTGGAATTCTTATGCACTGCTGGTGGGAATGTAAAGTGGTAAAACCACTATGGAAAACAATATGGTGCCTCCTTAAAAAGTTAGATATGGGAATATCATACAATCCAGTAATCCCACTCCTAGGAATATATCCTAGAGAAATAAGAGCTGTCACACAAATAGACATATGCACACCCATGTTCATTGCAGCATTATTCACAATAGAAAAAAGATAGAAACAACCTAAGTGCCCTTTGACAGATGAATGGATAAACAAATTATGGTGCATACATACAGTGGAATACTATGCAATAATAAAGGACAATGATGAATCCATGAAACAATTTACAACACGGATGAATCTGGAGGGCATTGTGCTGAGTGAAATAAGTCAATCACAAAAGGACAAATATTGTATGAGACCACTATTATAAAAACCTAAGAAAAGATTTACACAGAAAAAAGCAATCTTTGATGGTTCTGATGGAGGGAAGAGGTGGGGAGGCGAAATCACCGACTAGATGCTAGACAACTGTTAACTTTGGTGAAGGGAAAGACAACACACAATATAGAGGAAGCTAGCACAACCTGAACAAGGAAAAGTCACAGAAGTTTCCTAGACACATCCAAACACCTTGAGGGACTGAGTTACTCGGGCTGAGGGCTGGGGACAGTGGTCTCGGAGGAAATCTAGGTCAACTGGCATAACATAGTTCATAAACAAAATGTTCTACATCGTACTTTGGTAAGTAGCATCTGGGGTCTTAAAAGCTTGTGAGCAGCCATCTAAGATACATCTATTGGTCCCAGCATGTTCGGAGAAAGGAGAATGGAGAAAACCAAAGACACGAGGAAAATATTAGTCCAAAGGACTGATGAACCACATGAATCACAGACTCCACTAGCCTGAGTCCAGAAGAACTAGATGGTGAGCTGGGCTACCATCACTGACAGCTCTGAAAGGGCGCACAGTAGAGGGTTTCTGACAGAGTGGGAGAAAAATGCAGAACAAAATTCAAACTCACAAAAAAAGACCCGATTTACTGGTCTGACAGAGACTGGAAGAACCCTTGAGACTACGGCACCCGGACACTCTGCTAACTCAGAACTGAAGCCACTCCCAAAGTCCACCTTTCAGCCAAAGATTAGACAGGCCTATAAAACAAACAATAGCACAAGTGAGGAATGTGCTTCTTAGTTCAATCAATGAGACCAAATGGGCAACACCTTCCCAAAAGCATAGACAGGAAGGCAGGAATGGACAGGAAACCTGGATGAATGGACATGGGGAATCTGGGGTGTAAAGGGAAAGGGGGAAAGTGCTGACATATTGCAGAGATTGCAACCAATGTCACAAAACAATTTGTGTATAAATTTTTGAATGAGACACTAATCCGCACTATAAACTTTCACCTAAAATACAATAAAATTAAATATATATATATATTTTAAATTGGACTGAGTAATGTGTGATTTGTGGAGAAATATGCAGATTATTTGGATTTATAGCATTTCTTTCAAGAATAACAATTGATATCAATTCAACAAAATATATTAAGCATCTATTGTGTATAACACCAAGGATACAAAAAGTCTGATATATGATCTCCTCTAGCTGTTTAGTCCATACTGAGTAGAGATGTAAATAAATCATTGCAATATGGTGGGATCAGTGTTGTGGGGTAAGCACTGAAGAGAGAAATCAACAATGCCTGGAGAGGTGATCAGGGAAAGCATTACAAGCAAGGGTTACTTGAATCTGGTCTGGAACTACTGAGTAAGAGTTGAGCAGAGGAATAACATTTCAGTCTCAGGGAAGTATATAAATTGTAGAGACACTAAATAATATGACACATTTTGGAAACTTCAAGTCGTTGGGTATGACTGCAGCACATGGGGTGAAGCTGGTTAAAAAGTTATATAAGAAACAAGGCTTTATCCTATAGAGGAAGGGGAATCCAAAACAATACTTTAAGTATGTCAAGGCTAAGATCTGGTTTAATTTTTCAAAAACATACTTAGACTTATCAAGGAGATGGAGTTAGAGAAAAGTGAGATTAGAAGTAGAGAAAGACTAGTTAAAAGATTATGCTCAAGTGAAAGTGAGAAGTGAGAAATGTAATATCTATGGAAGCAACAGTTGGGAGGATTTGTTAAGGAAATATTCAAAACATATTTAGAAAATAAAAACGAAAAGATTGGCGACACACTACATATCGGTGATGAGGAAGAGAAAGGAATCAAGAAAGACTCCTTAGGTTTCTGACTTTAGTGACCCAGTGGATGTATGGTCTCCTCACTCGGACAGAGAATGCAGGGGAGGGACAATCTTACCTAGGGAAGAGAAGAGTGTGGACCATGGATACAGTTTGCAGCATGTGAAGTTTGAGGCATCTGTGTGACATGTAAGTGGACCTGTAAGCAGGCTGATCTTGACAGAAGTTGAAGATAGAGGGGATTTTGAGAATCCATGTCTATGGAAAGTAGTTAAAATAATGAGAGTAGATGGAATCACCTGGGGAGAACTTACAGACAGAGAAAAGAGTGAAAGAGTGAACTGTGAGAAACATCAGAAGTGGTGGGAAAAGAACATAGAGAAGTGGTGGTCTGAGAGGAACAAGAAAGAATAACCAGGAGAGACTGTTGTCAAGGAAGCCAAAGGAAGACAGAATTTCAACAACAACAAAAAAACAGTAGTCATGAGTATGGAAGGTAGTAGAACAATTTTACTTAAAATTATGTATAGATAGACAATGCTCAATTTAAATTCTCTTGGGGACTATTAAGTGTAGATAAAGATGCCTTATTTGGGGGGTAACTAGTGAAATCTGTGTGTGTGTGTGTGTGTGTGTGTGTGTTATCAGTTTATTGCCAAGCAATGTTAGAATCAAGTTGAACTTAGAATCAAGTTCTAAGAATCAAGAAAACTTTCTCTCTAAACATGGCATTACTCAGTGACAATACAGCATATAAATCAGAGCAAGGCTGTGGACTCAAACTGTGTGCACTTCTTAATCTATTACCAAAGTTCATCTCTTTTTTGCCTGTAACAGGAAGCTGGGGACAACTTCCCCTTTTGTAACACTTAAACAAGGTTATTACTTATTTAAATTGCTTGTAAAAACTGTTTAGTACTTACTTAAAAGAATTCTTGAATTACCTAAAAATGAACCCATAAGCCCATTGCCACTGAGTTGATTCTGATTCATAGTGACCCTATAGGACAGAGCAGAACTGCCCCATTGGGTTTCCAAGGGGTGGCTGGTGGATTCGAACTTCCGACCTTTTGGTTAGCAGCCAAACTCTTAACCACTGTGCCACCAGGACTCCTACCTAAAAATAGGGGCTTTTAATAAAATTTCCAGTAAGACTAGTCTCACCAAGAAAATGATAAAATGTTATGTACTCTAGAGACGCTGTTCTCAACTAGAGAAGTGGTTCTCAATCCTGTCTTAATGTCAGACCACTTAGTGCACTTTCTAAAAAATATAAAATTTATATTAAAAATATAAAATCTCAAAAATGGCGCTCTAGGCAGAAGCACCACGCTGTCCCTCCACAGCAAAGATCCGAAAAACAAAGCCGAACAGAGAATACAACAATCCTGAAACTCTAAAACATCAAATGAAGAGATAAAGAACTCAGCCAAGCACCAATGGAGTGAGAAAACTGACAGAGAATGGAGAGCGAGGAGAGATTTATGCAGAGGTCCCCTACCAGTTAATACAGCGCGGATCCACCATCTTGGACTCCTATCGGAGACCAGCAAACAGGGGGTACGAGAAAGCAGCGTCATGGAGCTTCCAGCGGGAGACAAAACAACCGGTAATTGGCAATGTACGCTTTCCTACCCCCCACCCTTCTTCACCCCAACTCGGCCTCCTCTGCTTCCCAGGGCCACAATCTCTTGAGCAGGAAACAGCGGCTGCTTGAATTCCACACACCCAAACGGGTGGCTCTCTGAGTGCCATTTGTTGGCTGCTGGTATTGCTTTTTTTCCGCTTCTTTTTATTTCTTCCTTGCCTCTACCCACCTCCTCCTCCTCTCGCACCAGTACCTTGCTCCGTGCGCCATCTTTGCTTCTTCCTGAAGGACTGCAGAGCTCTGGTAATTTGTGATATACACTTTCCCACTCTATACCCTTCTTCACCCACACTCGGCCCCCTCTGCTTCCCACGGACACAGTCTCTTGTCCAGATACACCAGCCCACACTAGCTGGCACTCTGAGTGCCATTTGTTGGATGCTAGTGTTGTTTTCTTTTTTTGCTGCTTCTTTTGATTTCTTACTTGCCTCTCGCCACCTCCCCCTCCCTTCGCTCAACTACCTGGCTCCGTGCGCCATCTTTGCTTCTTCCTGAGGGGCTGCGGAGCTCCATTCGAGTGTGGAGCTGCTTCATGGTTTGCAATGCCGCGCTGGTGGGATCCCGGGGCTTTTGTTCATTTGTTAGTTTTGAATTGTTTGTTTGTTTTCTTTTCCTTTTCTTGAGTTGGGAGCCCTTTCTGGCCAGGATGAGCTGCGTGGCAGGGAGACTCCCCTTTGGCTTCCACAGACATGCAGAAGGATCCCTGAGGGCATTTCTTTGTACATTGGGTTTTTTTTTTTTCTGTTTCTTTGGGGGTCTTTCTTGTTTTTGTTTTGTTTTAATTTGTTTTGTTTTCTTTTTCCTCTTTTTCCCTTTTTGTCTTTCTTCATTGCTCAGTTTCTCGTCTCGCTATATCTTCCTGCTCTTTCTGTTCCCTGAATACCTGGTGTTGTATACCTCTATGCCTTCTAGCCAGGCTGTACTGCAACACCTGAGAGCAACTTCCCCAGACCTCATACCTGCACCAGTGGGATCCCTCGGAACTTTGCGGTTCTTTAACCTTTCCGATTCTTATTTATTGATTCTTTTCTTTTCTTCCTCCTCCCCTTTCTGTTTTTCTCCATTTCATAGTCTCCCATCTCTCCACACCAATGGCAAGCTCCCCTAGCATTCTTTTTTGTTTGTTTGTATGTTTTTGGCTTCTGTTCCTCTCTCCTCTCTCCCATATCCATCTTAGCTCCACACATA
>NW_004443972.1:19213596-19215793 GCF_000243295.1 Trichechus manatus latirostris
ACCATTGTCATAGGGCAACATTTGCAGTAACTGCTAAATGAGAAACTATTTTGTTCTGTAAGCCTTCATGTTAAGTGAGAATAACAGCACAATTCGAAGAGCGTAGTCAATGTCACTGAACTGTGCATGTAGAAATTTTTGAAATGGTGGATCTTTGGCTATGTGTATTTTCTCCAAATAAAAAAAGAGGTTGAGAAGTTAGAGGGTTGACATGTTTGGGGTTGTTAACCAATGTCATAAAATAACATGTGTACTTCTGTTTCATGAGAAACTATTTGTTCTTTAAGCCTTCACCTGAAGTACAATTAAAAAATATATATATATAAAATCTCAGAAGGTGGGGTCTGAAAATTTGTATTTTGGAAAAGCTCATCAGGTAATACTGAGAATCAGTCAGTATAAGGAGCTGACTTGCCTAGGGAGGAGGGAAGTACAGATAGTGGATTTGGTTTGGGGCATGTGAAGTTTGAAGTATCTATGGAGTACCTGGGTGGTGCAGATGGCTAACTTGACTACAAACTGAAAGACTGGTGGTTTGAACCTACCCAGACGCACTTCAGAGCATCTGCTTCCAACTTGACTGGATGGCAACTAACAACAACATGGGATATCTAGGTGCTCTAGACCAAGGCCTCTTAAACTTTAATGTGCATATGACTCTCTTGAGAATTTTGTTAAAAGGCAGATTCTGATTCAGAAGCTCCAGGGTGCATTTCTAACAAGCTCCCAAGTGATGTCAATGCCACTGGAGCATATTTTGGATAGTAAAACTCTAGACAAGGTGGAGTGTGATGACATCTTTAATGCTAAATGCCAACAGGATGTCCACCAATGGTAAGGTGAGGTTCATGAAAGAGAAAAAGAAAAACAAGAGAATAAGAGAAAGACAGGTAAGGGGAGAGCAGAGAGAATGAAGGTGCTGTAAGACAGATGAGGTAAGGAGAAAAGAGGTGTGATAAGTAGCAGGCTGTCAGCAACAATTACCTTTGCTGTATGTCAGTTACACCTGTGCCAAAGGCTGCCTATCACTCCTCTGTTTAAAAAGTATTATCAGGTGATAAAAAAACATGTTAGAGGCTACAACAGTATAGGTATCAAAGTACCAACGTGAACTGGCGAGACATGAAGGCTGTTCTTCAGAACCTAAACTTTAATTTTATTTAACCAATGAGATGAATGCTATAGAAGGATAGAGTCATTACATTTGCAACAAAGTAGTCAGTATCATACAAGAATACCATACCCTAGAGGAATTTCTGTCCTAGAAGGAGAGATATTTGGAAGACAGGTACCTGGCCAACCAACTGGAAGAGATCCGCATTCCTGCTTACTTCAAAGAAAGGTGATCCAACAGAATGCGGAAATTATTGAACAATATCATTAATATCACATGCAAGTAAAATTATGCTGAAGGTAACTCAAAAATGGTTGCAGCATATCGGGGAACATCTAGCTCAATTGGCATAACACAGTTTAAAAAGACAATGTTCTACATTCTACCTTGGTGAGTAACGTCTGGGGTCTTAAAACCTGTGAGCGCTAAGATACTCCACTGATCTCATCCCTTCGGGAGCAAGGGACAATGAATAGAACAGGCTACAAGCAAAAGATTAGTCCGAAGGACTAATGGTCCACAGCTACCAAGGCCTCCACCGGACTAAGTCCAGTACAGCTAGATGGTGCCCAGCTGCCACCACTGACTGCTCTGACCAGGATCACAACAGAGGGTCTTGGACAGAACTGAAGAAGGATGTAGAACAAAATTCTAACACACAAAAAACCACCACATTTACTGGCCTGACAGAGACCGAAGAAACCCCGAGAGTATGGCCCCGAGACACTCTTTTAGCTCAGTGGTGAAGTCACTCCCGAGGTTTGCCATTCAGCCGGGGATTGGGCAGCCCCGTTAAACAAAATGAGACTAATGAGGCACAGCAGTCTAGGGACAAGGACTAGAAGGCAAGAGGGGACAGGAAAGCTGGTGATAGGGAACCCAAGGTTGAGAAGGGACAGTGTTGACATGTCGTGGGGTTGTTAACCATTGTCATAGAGCAATATGTGCACTAACTGTTTAATGACAAACTATTTGTTCTATAAACCTTCACCCATTTAAAGTACAAAAAAAAGAAAAAGAAAGAATGATCTATGTGAGATCAAATTGACAATGGCAACTTAAAAGGTTTGATGGGAAGCCTAG
>NW_004443972.1:19216597-19226972 GCF_000243295.1 Trichechus manatus latirostris
ACCACAGCCTTCAGTATGGATTACACCTCAACATAAAGAAAACAAAAATCCTCACAACTGGACCAATAACTAACATTAAGATAAACAGAGAAAAGATTGAAGTTGTCAAGGATTTCATTTTACTTGGATCCACAATCAACGCCCATGGAAGCAGTGGTCAAGCAATCAAATGGCATATTGCACTGGGCAAATATGCTGCAAAAGACCTCTTTAAAGTATTGAAAAGCAAAGACATCACCCTGAGGACTAACGTGTACCTGACCCAAGCCATATTTTCAATTGCCTCATGTGCATGCTAAAGCTGACAATGAATGAGGAAGACAGAAGAATTAATGCATTTCAGATCTGGTGCTGGCAAAAGAAAACCAAACTTGTTGCTGTCGAGTAGATTCTGACTCATAGCAACCCTATAGGACAGAGTAGAACTGCCCCACAGAGTTTCCAAGGAGAGCCTAGTGGATTTGAACTGCTGACCTTTCGGTGCTGGCGAAGAATGTTGAACACACTATGGACTGCCAAAAAAAGGAACAAATCTGTCTTGGAAGAAGTACAGCCAGAATGCTCCTTAGAAGCTAGGACTGCGAGACTTCATCTAACATACTTTGGAGATATTATCAATCTCTGGAGAAGGACATCATACTTGGTAAAGTAGAGGAACAGCGAAAAAGAAGAAGACCCTCAACGAGATGGATTGACACAGTGGCTGCAACAATGGACTCAAACAGCTATGATTATGAGGATGGTGCAGGACCAGGCAGTGTTTCGTTCTGTTGTACATAAGGTCGCTATGAGTCGGAACTGACTGGATGGCAGCTAACAACAAGATCCTAAAAGGAGTACCTTAAAATCCAAAATAGCATGAAAAAAATTGCCAGGAAAAAAAAAAAGAAATTCAACAGACCCAAATGTCTCTAGCACTAGAGGATTTTAGTATTTAGTTTACTTTTTTTTGTATTGTGTTGTGTTGTTTTCAACATTAGGCTAGATTCTCCCAGGCTTGGCAGTTTTTAGTGTGGTCTTGCCAGGAAGGTGGTAACCTCCCTGACCTTCCTAGGCCACTTCCAAGCCTCAAATTCTATGGTCATGCACTCCTCTAGCTCTTCTTTTATCTATCAAGGCTTAACTTGTTTTTTCCTATTGCATTCAATTCAACAAATACTAAGCATACTGCATTTTTGTGAATTTGGCAATTGTTATTCATTTTCATTCAATCATTTTTCATCAAATTGTTTCAAAGTGTTTTCAAGTATATTTAAAGGATAAAATAAACAAATGCCCACAAATGTATTCCATTTTAGGAAGCCTGCACTTGTCTAATAATCTAAACAGAATCATAGAAAAGGAAATTACTAGGTAATGGTAGAAAAAAAAATTTTAACAGGAGAGAATCAATTGCATATATATTTTTTAAATAATGTTTTATTGAGTTTTTGGTAAAAGTTTACACAGCAAGTTAGATTCCCATTTGACAATTTCTGCACAAATTAATCAGTGACGTTAGTTACATTTATCACAATGTGTCAACATTCTCTTTAACTGTGTTCTATTTGTTCCATTTCCAGAACTTTATTTTCCCTGCCCTCTTATCTTCTCATCTTTGCTTTTGAGTTATTGTTGACCTTTTGGTCTCATGGTGATGGTTTTTAAGTAGAGCACTGATCTTATGGGTAATATCTTTTATTTTGTTTGCCACCCTGCTATTTTGCTAAAAGGTGATCTCAGGAGATAGGCTCAGTTCTAGATTTAAAGAGTGTCTCAGGGTGATAGTCTTGGGGAGTACTCTGTTCTCTGCTGTTCCAGTTTGTCTGGCTTTTTTTTTTTTTTTTAAGAATTTGAGTTCTGTTCTATGTTTTTCTCTGATTCTATCCAGGACCATCTATTGTGACCCCAGTCAGAACAGTCAGTTGGTAGAAGCTGGGCACTATCTAGTTCTTCTCGTCTCAGGATAGATGAGGTCGTGGCTCACATAGACTTGTTTTTTCTCTGAACTTTTGATTACCTTCCTACTGTTTTGCTCCTGGTTAGTGGAGACCCATAGTTGTGTCTTAGATGGCCACCTGCAAGCTTTTAAGACCCCAGATGCTACTCACTTCACTAGGATGAAGATCATGAGTTTTGTGAACTGTTGTTGTGGCTGTTGTTGTTAGGTGCCGTCTAGTCAGTTCTGACTCATAGCAGCCCTATGTACAACAGAAAGAAACACTTCCCAGTCCTGTGCCATCCTCACAATATTTGCTATGTTCGGCTCCACTGTTGCGTCCAGTGTATCAATCCATCTCATTGATGGTCTTCATTTTTTTCAATGGCCCTCTACTTTACTGAGCATGATGTCCTTCTCCAGGGACTGGTCCCTCCTAGTAACATGTCCAAAGTATGCGAGATGTAGTCTCACCATCCTTGCTTCTAAGAAGCATCCTGACTGTACTTCTTCCATGAGAGATTTGTTCGTTCTTTTGGCAGTCCATGGTATATTCACTATTCTTCGCCAACACCATAACTCAAAGGCATCAATTCTTCTTCGATCTTCAATATTCACTGTCCAGCTTTCACATGCATATGAGTGGATTGAAAACACCATAGGTTGGGGCAGGTGCACCTTAGTCTTCAAGGTGACATTTTTGCTATTTAACACATTAAAGAGGTCTTTTGCAGCAGATTTGCCCAATGTAGTACGTCATTTGATTGCCTGACCACTGCTTCCATGGGCGTTGATTATGGATCCAAGTAAAATGAAATCCTTGACAACTTCAATTTTGTCTCCATTTATCATGATGTTACTTATTTGTCCAGTTGTGAGGTTTTTGTTTTCTTTATGTTGAGGTGTAATCCATACTGAAGGCTGTAGTCTTTGATTTTCATCAGTAAGTGCTTCAAGTCCTCTTCACTTTCAGCAAGGAAGGTTGTGTTATCTGCATATTGCAGGTTGTTGATGAGTCTTTCTCCAATCCTGATGCTGTGTTGTTCTTCATATAGTCCAGCTTCTCAGATTATTTGCTTAGCATACAGATTGAACAAGTATGGTGAAAAGATACAACCCTGACACACAGCCTTCCTGACTTTAAACCATGCAGCATCCCCTTGTTCTGTTCAAACAACTGCCTCGATCTATGTACAGGCTCTTCATGAGTACAATTAAGCATTCTGGAATTTCCATTCTTTGCAACGTTATCCATAATTTGTTATGAACCACACCGTCGAATGTCTTTGCACAGTCAATAAAACACAGGTAAACATTTTTATTGTATTCTCTGTTTTCAGCCGAGATCCATCTGATATCAGCAATGATATCCCTTGTTCCATGTCCTCTTCTGAATCTGGCTTGAATTTCTGGCAGTTCCCTGTCCATGCACCGCTGCAGCCGCTTTTGAATGATCTTCAGCAAAGTTTTGTGAACTGTTATGCCGGTCGACTGAGTTATCGTATGAAACTATGGTCCTCAGCTTTCAAACCCAGAAAACCAATCTTGCAAGGTGTTTTGTTATGTCTAGGGACTATCTGTATTTGTGTCTTCAATGAATATACGTGCCTGTACCCATGTATTTGTATTTATGGGTACCTATACTTCTATCTGGAGCCCTGATGGAGCAGTGGTTAAGACCTCAGCTGCTAACCAAAAGGTTGGCAGTTCAAATCCACCAACTGCTCCTTGGAAACCCCATGAGGCAGTTCTACTCTAACCTATAGGGTCGCTTTGAGTTGGAATCAATTTAATGACAACAGGTTTGGTTTTTGGTATACTTCTGTTCTCACCTATGTACACACCTGTACCTATCTGTATACCAATATGCCTATACCCATCCATATGTGCTCACACAATCATTTTTACTTTGGTTGTGCTGTGCTCAGTATATCCACATTCAGTGCCACATCTCCCATCACCAAAAATAACGAGTCTGTACAATCTAAAGTGTACTTTATCCTCCCCTCTCCTGTCCCTGAAAACCACCAATGAGCACTGGTCTGTCTATATATATATCTATTCTTGTCTTCTTATAAAAGAGGGATCATACCATATTTGTCCTCATATGCTTGACTTATTTCACTTAGCATTATGCCCTCCAGGTCCATCATGTTATGTTTCACGGATGCATCGTCTTTTATGGTTGCATAGTATTCCACTGTATGTACCACAACTTGTTTATCCATTCATACGTTGATGGGCACTTTTGTTGTTTCCATTTATTTGTTATTGTGACTAAAGCAGCAATGAACAAAGGTCTGCATATGTCTGATCGTGTCATTATTTTTAGGTCTCTAGGGTATATATCCAGGAGTGTGATTTCTGGATCACAGAGTAGTTCTATTTCTAGTTTATTGGGAAAGAGTCATTGCATTTTCCGTAATGGCTGTGTCATTTTACAGTCCCACCAGCAATGGATAAGAGTTCCAATCTCCTCACATCCTCTCCAATATTTGTTGTTATCTGTTTTTTTTTTTTTTTTTTTTTGCTTTTTTTTTCTATCATGCCATTTCAGCTGGGGTAAGATGGTATCTCACTGTAGTTTTGATTTGCATCTCTCTAATAACTAATTATAGTAAACATCTTTTCATATGTTTGTTAGATGCTTGGATGTCTTCTTCGTTGAAAGTTCTATTCATGTCCTTTGCCCATTTTTTGATTGGGTTGTTTGTCTTTTTGTTGTTGAGTTGTTGCAATTTTCTACAGATTTTAGAGATTAGACCCTTATCAGATAAGCTGTTTCTGAAGATTTTTTCCCAGTCTGAAGGTTGTCTATTTACTCTTTTAATAAAGTCCTTTGGTAAGCATAAGTTTTTAATTTTTATGAGGTTCCATCTATTTATTTTGTCTTATTCTATCATGGATTTGTTGTTATGTTTGTTATCCTATTTTCACAAAAGATTAGGTCCATAGTGCTCGATGTTTTCTTCCAAGAGTTTTGTGGTTTTAGGTTTAACATTTAGGTCTTTGACCCATTTTGAGTTAGTTTTCATGTATAGTGTGAGGTATGGGTCCTGTTTCATTTTTATGCAGGTGGATATCTAGTTTTGCCAGCACCATTTATTAAAGAGAATGTTTCTGCCCCAATGAATGGACTTTGACCCCTTGTCAAAAGTCAGTTGTCCATAGATGTCAGGGTTTGATTCTGAGTTCTCAGTTCTATTCCACTAGTCTATGTGTCTATCAGTGAACCAATACCAGGCTGCTTTAATTACAGTGGCTGTATATTATGCTTTGTTATCAGGGAGTGTGAGGCCTCCTGCTTTGATTTTATTCTTCAATATTGCTTTGGCTATTTGGGGTTTCTTTCCTTTCCATGTCAAGTTGGTCATTAGTTTTTCCCTTTCAGTAAAGAATGTTGTTGGGAGGTGGGGCCAAGAAGGCAGAGTAGTCAGATGCTTCTGGTGGTCCCTCTTACAAAAAAGACCTGAAAAAACAAGTGAATCAATTACATATGACAATCTAGTAGCCCTGAACATCAAAGGCAAAGTTGAGGAATTGGACTGAGTGGCATGGGGAGGGAGAGATGATTCAGAAGCAGCAAGGAGTTACCAGACCTGACCTGGAGGGAGCCAGTGCCCTGCAGGCTGAATCACCTGGCATGTGCGGTGAGGCAGGCAGTGGCATTTAAGACTCATTTTCCACATCAGAAGAGACTGAGCAGCAGAGTCTGCTCAGGCCTTCAGGGTCAGTGAAAAGCGGTGCTCAATCAGCAAAAGATAAGTACATGCATTTAACCTACTGCACAGATAAAAAAACACCATTTGGGAAGAACCTCTTTCCCATTCACCTGCCCCCTCCCTTCTCTGCACTGGATCCCAGACTGGCTTCAGCAATTGGCAATTCCTTTGGGCCAGAAGTAGGACCAGTCATGTGTCCTGAGCCATTCTCCCAGCCTTGGAGAGGGAACAAACTAACAAACAGGAAAAAATAACCTGCCAGCTCCCATAAGCTGGAAACTCAGGGCAGGCACAGCTCCTTTGACTAGGCATAGGCATAAGGGGTCCACAGACATTGAATGCCTGTCACCCCTGCACAGACCTGTGTGGGACCCTTTCAACAGCCTAGGCCCTCATTAGCACAGTACAACAGGGTATATACCTGAAGCCTAACTTCACTGTATCAGCTACAATGGCAGGTTCATGACATTTGACACCCGCTCTGCCAATTAATCAGGGTCCTCATCTACCCGTATCAGGGGCCTGAGGACTGGTGGCTACACTCTCACCCCCTAGCCACCTGCAACAGGGGTCCAATAATACATGGTGCCTCCCAGCTCTCAGAGCTAACAGCACTGGGTACCCATAGTCTGGCTGCAAAACCCACCCACCTACGCACTCTAGGGAACAGGAACATGCTTTCTTCCCAGACACACAACAGCAGCTGTCAGCCCCCTGCTTTGCTCAATACATGACCCACTACTGCAGCCAGATACCTGTGCCAGCTCCAATCACCCCTGCCCATCTAGGACTAGGTGAGAGCCTGCACCACGTACTTGGTGACTGACAATCTGGACACCTGAGCTGAATCTATACAAGAAAAGTAAATGGACTCCTGGGCTCACATACCTAGTAACAGATCTAACCACCTGGTGACAGGACATTAGACCCTCAAAGGTGCCAATATTCAAATTAGCTCACACAAGTAAGCTATTTAGGCATATCAAAACATACAAAACAAAAAGCTCGGACACAGTAAGTAAACATAAAATAAATAAATAAAATAACTGTGACGGCTTGGAGACAACAATCAATATCAAATCACATAAAGAGGCAGACCAGGATGGTTTCAGCAAGCTCACAAAACAAGGAGTCAAGAAATTTTCCAGAGGAAGAGAACTTCTTGGAATTACCAGAAGCAGAATACAAAAGATTAATATACAAGAGATGGGGCCAAGATGGTGGAGGATTCAGACACTTCTGGTGGACACTCTTACAACAAAGACCCGAAAAAACAAGTGAATCAAATATATACGACAATCTAGGAGCCCTGAACACCAAAGGCTAAGTTGAGGAACTGGCCAGAGTGGTAGGGGGAGGGAGAGACAGTTTGGAAGCAGCAAGGAGTTTCCAGACCTGACTTGGTGAGAGCTTGAGCCCTTCAGGCCTGATCAGCTCATGGGCGAGCAGTGAGGCAGGCAAGCAGCGGTGCCCGGGAGGCACGTTTTCCACACCGGAAGAGACCCAGCAGCAGAATGTCTACTTGGCCACACAGAACCAGTGAGAAACAGCCCTCAATTGATGAAAGATAAGTACTTGTGTATGCCCTATTGTGCGGATCAAAAACACCCCCCTTAGGGAAAAACCTCTCCCCCATTTACTTCTCCGCTCCCTGCTCTGCACTGGGTCCTGGACCAGCTTCAGCAGTTGCTGAGTTCCATGGGCCAAAAGTAGGATCCGTCACATGCCCTGAGCCATTCTCCCTGCCTTGGGGAGTGAACAAATTAACAAACGGGGAAAAAAATATACTGCTGGCTCCCCTAAGCCAGGAAATCAGGCTAGACACAGCTCTATTGCCTAGTCACAGGCATAAGGGATCCACGGACTTTGAGTGCCTTTCCCCCTGCATAGACTTGTGTGGGCCCATTTCAACGGCATAGGCCCTCGTTACCACAGTACAACAGAGTATATACTGGAAGTCTAACTTCAACTGTTTCAGCTGTGAAGTGGGAGGTTCTTGACATTTGACACTGCTTTGCACATTAAGCAGGCTCCTCACCTACCTACATCAGTGGCATGAGGACTGGTGGCTCCACACACACCATCTAGCCACCTGCGATAGGGGCCCAAGAATGAGAGGTGCCCCCCAGTCATTACAGCCAACAGCACTGGGTGCTCACAGTCAAGCTGCAAAACCCACCCACCTACATGCTGTAGAGAACAGGGACACCCCTTCCTCCTGGACACTGGGTGGGGGGGCTGTCAGCCCCCTGCCTTCCTCAGAGTGTGTTCCTCTGCTGCAGCCGGATGCCTGTGCCTATACCAATCACCCACGCCTGTCTAGTACTGTAGGTAAGAGCCTACACCACACACTTGGTGGCTATCTACCTGGGCACCTAAGCTGAATCCATACAGGAGGAGTGGGTGGACTCCTGAGCTCACATACCTAGTAACAGATCTAACCACCTGGTGACAGGACATTAGCGCCTCATAGGTGCCAATAATCTAACTAGCTCATATGAGCAGTCTATTTAGGTATATCAAAACAAAACAAGAAGCTAGGACACAGTAAGCAAACATAAAATAAATGAATATAATAACTTATTGATGGCTTGGAGACAACAGTCACTAACAAATCACATAAAGAGGCAAACCATGATGGCTTCAGCAAGCTCCCAAAATAAAGAATCTAGAAATTTTCCAGAAGAGGAAAATTTCTTGGAATTACCAGACGCAGAATACTAAAGATTAATATACAGAACTCTTCAATAAAGCAGGAAGGAAATTAAGCAAAACACAGAACACACAATAGAGGAAATTAAAAAGATTAGAGAAGAGCATAATGACAAATTTAACAGGCTGCAAGAATCCAGAGAGAGACAGCAATCAGAAATCCAGAAGATTAACAATAAAATTTCAGAATTAGACAACTCGATAGAAAGTCACAGGATCAGAATTGAGGCAATGGAAGTCAGAATTAGTGAGCTTGAAGATAAAGCACTTGACATCAACTTATTTAAGGAAAAATCAGATAAAAGCATTTTAAAAAAATGAAGAAATCCTAAGAATTATGTGGGACTCTATCAAGAGGAATAACCTACAAGTGACTGGAGTACCAGAACGGGGTGGGGGGATAACAAAAAATACAGAGAGAATTGCTGAAGATGTGTTGGCAGAAAACTTCCCTGATGTCGTGAAAGATGGCAAGATATATATCCAAGATGCTCATTGAACCCTACATAAGGTAGATCCCAAAAGAAACTCACCAAGACATATTATAATCAAACTTGCCAAAACCAAAGATAAAGAGAGAATTTTAAGAGCAGCTAGGGGTAAATGAAAAGTCATCTACAAAGCAGAGTCAATAAGAATAAGCTTGGACTACTCAGCAGAAACTATGCAGGCAAAAAGGCAATGGGATGACATATACAAAGCCTTCGTGGAAAAAAACAGCCAGCCAAGAATTATATATCCAGCAAAACTGTCTCTCAAATAGGATGGCAAAATTAGGGCATTTCCAGATAAACAAAAATTTAGGGAATTTGTAAAAACCAAACCAAAATTACAAGAAATACTAAAGGGAGTCCTCAGGTTAGAAAATCAGTAACATCAGATAACAACCCAAGACTAGAACACAGGACAGAGCAACCGGATATCAACCCAGATACAGAAGTCACAAAAATACATCAAAGCTAAAACACTGAAAATAGGGAAACAGATGTCAATATGTAAAAGATGAGAACATTAAAACAAAAAAGAGGGATTTAAAAAATGTAGACATAGATTTTTCATATGGAGAGGAAGTCAAGGCAATAAAAAGAAATAAAAGACTGGTATAAATTTAGAAAAATAGAGGTAAATATTAAGATACCCACAAAGGAAGCTCACAATCCTACAAGTTAAAATAAAAAACCAGGAAAATATAAAGGCTCAGCAAACACAAAATTAACAACAACGAAAAAAATGAAAGGAAAAAACGTAAAGAAAAATTACTCAGCACAGAAAATTAAGTGTAACAAAGAAACTGAACGACACACAAAAAAAGACATCAAAATGACAGCACTAAACTCATACCTATCAATAATTACGCTGAATATAAATGGACTAAATGCACCAATAAAGAGACAGACAGTGTCAGATTGGATAAAAAAACACAATCCATCTATATACTGCCTACAAGAGACGCACCTTAGACTTAAAAATACAAACAAACTAAAACTCAAAGGTTGGACAAAATATGTCAAACAAACAACACTCAAAAAAGAGCAAGAGTGGTAATATTAATCTCTGACAAAATAGACTTTAAAGTAAAATCCACCACAAAGGAAAAGGAATGACACTATATAATGATTAAGGAGTCAATACACCAGGAGGACATAACCGTAATAAATATTTATGCATCCAATGACAGGGCTCCAAAATACATAAAACAAACTCTAACGGCACTGGAAAGGGAGATAGACAGCTCAACAATAGTAGTAATCACCTTCGGTTAAGGACAGAACATCCAGAAAGAAGCTCAACAAAGACACAGAAGATCTAAATGCTACAATCAACCAACTTGATCTCATAGACGTATACTGACCATTCCACCCAAGAGCAGCCAAGTGTACTTTCTTTTCAAACATACATGGAAGATTCTCCAGAATAGACCACATATTAGGTCATAAAGCAAGCCTTAACAAAATCCAAAGCACTGAAATATTACAAAGCATCTTTTCTGACCATAAAGCCATAAAAGTAGAAATCAACAACA